>NW_021318628.1:739191-857398 GCF_001605985.2 Dendrobium catenatum | reverse complement strand
AAAAAGGCAAAAGTGAATTCTCGGGTAGAGAATTTTTGATGGAGATTAAAGAGAAATGTGATTCCTTCAATGCATTTCCTTTGCTATAGAAGAATTGCTGTAAACGCTCAATGTCCAAGAGGATGTGAAAGTAATGAAGACATGGAACATATTGTTTGTGGTTCTTTGAAGATCAAAAAGATAATACAACTCTTAAACTGTTGGGGTTTTGGTTTCCCATTGTTCAATTCTAGTGAACAATGTTTAATCTGGTTGGAAAACAATTTTTCAACTAAAAGAATGATGGTAAACCTTTACTGTATGTTAGTATTTCTATCTTGGAAAAGTAGAAACAAGAGAGTTCATGGCGGTATAGAAGATAATTCAAGCTTTATAGCATCCGAGGCTATTGGTCAAGCTTCGATTTCCAACAAATTTAGCTCTTCTAATTTGGGCTTTTGGGATGTTAATCAGTCGTCAAGATTGTCCAAAACTTGGCATCCTCCTCCATCCAATTGGATAAAAGCTAATGTCGATGCTTCTCTTTCTTCTTCATACAAAGTGGGCATAGGAGCTGTTTTTAGAGACAATAAAGGTATATTCCTTTATGCATATGGTAAATCTTTTATTCATTGGGCTATTGTCCAATTAGAATCACTTGCAATCAAGTCTATCAAAGAGGAGATCAAGGAATGGATGTTCAATTATAATGGTATTCTCATTGAAGGTGATAACTCAAACATTATTTCTTTCTTCAAAAAAGCTTTGAATAACGGAATGATAAAGGATGAAGGTATGGAATTTCTTTCTAAATTCAATTTTGTGATCTTTAATTGCATTAATAGAGAAAGTAGTAAGTTAGCAAACTTTTGTGCTAACTATGCTTTACTTAGTAACTTTTCTTGGGATGATTGTTTGGTTAATAAGATTCCTCCTTCATTCATGAACATTTTGGAGGAGGAATCCACTTTGTAGTTCCTTTTCTTTGTTGATATTTATATAAAGCTTTAGTTGGCTTTTCTTCAAAAAAAAAAAAAAAAAAAGCTATGTGATGTAATTCTATATCTCCTTTAGCTACATGATCTCTTATGAAGTGATGTCTAATGTCTATGTGTTTTGTTCTAGAGTGTTGAATTAGATTTTTAGAAATGCATATTGCACTTGTATTGTTGCACATGATTGAGATGGTTCCTACAGGTAATCCAAGATTAAGAAGTTATTGTTTTAATTTTTTCTTGTCTATTAATTTTTCATTTGAGTCTTTATCTAGTTGAATCGTAGAGCTCATTGGGGTGTTCATGGGCTTAGCACTATCCAAATCATATTTTGTTAGAATATCCTAAATGTATTTCGTTTGGATAAGAAATGTTCCATTATCCATTATTTTATACTAAAGCCAAGAAAGTAATTAAGCTCTAATATCATGCTCATTTCAAACTCATTATTTTTGAAAATTCATCACATAACGTTTTATCTGAATATCCAAATAGAATGTCATCCACATAAATTTGAACAATGAGAATTTCATCTTTAACCTTTTATAAAAAGAGTGTAGTGTCCACACTACCCTTAACAAATTCTCTATCTAATAAGAATGAGCTAAGTCTTTTGTACCAGGCTCTAGGTACTTACTTTAACCCATATATTACCTTTTTTAATTGGAATACATGGTTTGAAAATTGTGAATTTTCAAATCAGGGGGGGGGGGGTTGCTCAACGTAAATATCCTCTTTTATTTTCCTGTTCAAAAAATCACTCTTTACGTCGATTTGATATAGTTTAAAGCTTTTGAAGTAAGCAAAAGGTAAAAGCACCCTTATGGCTTCTAGTCTAACTATTGGGGCAAAGGTTTCTTCATAGTCTATGCCTTCAATCTGGTTATACCCCTTAGCCACAAGTCTGGCCTTATTTCCTAGTATGGTTTTTGAGCCATTCATCTTATTTTTAAAGACTCATTTTGTTCCAACTACTCTCTATTCTTTAGGTCTCTTGACTAACTCTCAAACACCATTCCTGGTGAATTGGTTCAATTCTTCTTGCATTACTAGGATTCAGAATTCATCTCCTAAAGCTTGATCTATACTTGTGGGTTTTATCATAGAGATGAATGTAGAATGACTAACCTCCTTCCTAAGTTTGTGCCTAATTCTCACACCTTCCAACATGTCTCCTAAAATTAATTCTTTAGGATGACTAGAAGAGTATCTCCATTCTCTAGGAAAGTCTTCTTGAGGTTCTACCCTTTCTTCTATGGTCATAATTTCTACTCATTGAATTGCCTCTACTTCATCTTCTTCAATTTTAGATTCAGAGGGCTTATCTGATTCATTAAATACTATATGGGTTAACTCTTCTACTACTAGGGGTTTTCTCTTCTACTACTAGGGTTCTCTTATTGAAGATTCTATAGGCTTTACCTACAGATGAATAACATAAGAAGACACCCTCATCAGACTTGGGATTAAATTTTTCTAAGGCAAGCTTGCCATTAATTAAGATAAAGCACTAGCAACCAAAGACATGTAAGTGTGAAAGATTTAGTGTCCAACCATTAAGGAGTTCATAAGTAGTTTTATTCAGCTTCGATCTAATGTTCACCCTATTTAAGACATAACATGCCTGTTTACCACTTTTGCCCAAAAATATCTAGGAAGGGTGTACTCAACTAATATTTCCCTAGCAGCATCTACTAAGGTTCTATCTTTCTTTCTACTATTCTATTTTGCTGAGGTGTCTTAGGGGCAGAAAAATTATGCTCTATCCTATCTCTTGATAGAATGATTCAATTTTTTCATTTTGAAGCTCTTCGCCGTGATCAGTATGGATTATTGAGATTTCACATCCTATTTTTCATTCAATCCACGTGGAGAAAAATCTTAAATTCCTCAAATGACTCATTCTTGTATGCTAGGAATCTTACCCAAGTGAATATAGTAAAGTCATCTACAAATACAAATTCATAATTCTTCCCACCTAGGCTAGTTGTGCTAACAGATTCAAATTAGTCCATATATAGGAATTTTAGTGGCTAAGAAGTGATCACATCTTTGATTGAATGAAAGTATGATTTTATTTGTTTTCCTAGTTAACATGCATCACATAGATGGTCCTTAGTGAAGTCTAACTTAGGTACGCCTCTCACTAGATTTTTCTGAGTGATATTTCTAAGTGTTTTCATACTAGCATGGCATAGTATCATATTCCATGGCAACGAGTCATCTACTATTATTTTTAAGCAAAGTGAATTTGAATTTTCAATGCAATCAAGATCTAACATGTAAACATTATTTATTCATTTTCCTTCTAAAATAAGTTTGTCTTTTAAGCTAATCAGGCATTTGATCAGAAAGAAATAATGTGTCAAAATCTTTATCACACAATTAACTTTTACTTAGTAAGTTATGCTTTAAACCATCAACTAATAAAATATTCTCAATTAAAAAATTCCTGGCAATTCTAACAATACCTGAGCCCACAACTTTTCTGATGGTTTTGTCTCCCAACGTTACTTTGCCTCTGGTCCTAGTCTCCAGTATAATGAACTTCTTCATGTCTCCAGTCATATGTAGCGAGCAGCCACTATCCATGTACCACATGCTCTCACTAGGTCTTTTGTGAGAGCATCCCTATAATGTCATTCAAGGGTTAGATTTGGGAAGCCAAGTGAGTTTGGGTTCCTCCTCATGCTTGCATGAATGAGATGTATGCATGCCATGCTGTGATGAATGCAATTTAGGTCTCCACACTAGTTGTGTCCTACAATGAATTATTCACGTGTGGGCTATGTGACCTAGCATGCCACAAGAGAAGCACCCAACATCGGGAAATGGGTTCACTAACCTATGTGGGTGGTGATGCCTCTTCTTAAAGTTGTGTGATGCATGCAATGCTGGGGGTTTGAATGATTCAAGCTATTTTGATGGATTACAAAATTCTTCAAGTGAAGTTGGTTTTCTATTTTCATTCAAAGCCTTTAAGTTAACTTGTAAAAATTTGTTTGCATGTTTTAGATTTGCATTCTCAAATTTCAAATGATGTTCAGTGCTATCTAACTCCCATGCAAATTCTTCTAAACTCTTATACTTTATTTCTAATTCAATATGCTATGTTTTTAAAGATTAGTGTGTATTAGTTAATTAAATATGCTTCTTATTTAATGCATAAAACTCATTAAGCAGAGATATGATCTCAATCTAAATCTGAATTTTCTTTAACTAAGTTAGCATGCTCAGTTTGTAAAATACTAAAAATAATATTAAGACTAGCATGTATTTTCTTCAACTTCCTATACGAGTCAAGGATTTTCTCAGAAATAAGTACTAAATCTTCATATGAAAGTTGGCATACCTCATCTTGATCTGATTGATCAAGATTATATTTTTCTATTAGACACAAATTTTTTATCTCCTCCTCTACTTCTTCTTATGATGATTCTGAGGCAGAGTCAACTCAAAATGCCTTTTATGTCTTCATCTTCCCCTTTTATATTTAGCTTTGTCCTCGCCTTTTTCCTTAGTTGGTTGACTCTTTAAGTTGTGGCAATCAGCTCGGAGGTGATCTGGTTTCCTGCACTCAAAATAAATCATGTTAGATGAAACTTTAGTTGTTATCGAGCTTTTACCTTTATTTTCTTTTTAAAAAGTTCTTGAACTATCACATCATCAAGGTTATGTCATCTTCTTCCTCCACTGCAAAACATCCACTTTATGAGTTGTTTACTTTCAATGCCACCATCCGCTCCTTCTTCTTTTCACCTGTATTACTTTGCCTTTGTCTCACTCCTTACTCGTACGCAATGAGTGATCCAAGCAAATTATTAATAGAATAAATATTTAAATCTTTAGATTCAGTGATTCCAGTAATTTTAGCATCATATGAACTAGTTAAGCATCTAAGAATCTTAGTAAGTTTTTGGATTTTAAAATTTCTCTACCTAAAGAATGCAAGGATGTCACTATTTAGGTGAACCTAGTGTACATATCAGATAATATTTTGTTAGGTTACATACTGAAGAGCTCATAATCATACAATAGAATATTAAGTATAGACTGTTTAACTTCACTAGTTCCTTCATACGTGATGCACAGTCTATCCCAAATCTATTTACCAGTAGCACAAGTAGATACTCTCATGTAGTCTTCAAATTTTAATGCACAAAAGAAATAGTTTAAGCACTTCACATTTTATTGAGCCAAATCCCTATCCTCATTACTCCATTCACTAAAAGGTACTTGAGTTTTCATACCATTCACAACTTTAAATGGTGCAATGTATCCTTCTTTAACATACATCCACATAGGATAGTCTATGGACTGTAAAAAAGGTAGACATTCTAATTTTTCAGAAATTAAATGTGATGTTGTCAAACAGAGGAGGACGGTTTATTGAATAACCCTCTGAAGTATTACAATTACCAAAATGAGATATGATCAATTTTTCAAGATTTTCTAAAACACTAATTTTGAAACCTGCTCTGATACCAAATGAAATTACAAGATGCGCCAAGAGGGGGGGTGAATAAGACATTTATTGTAATAAAAGAAAATACTAAACAGGTGTTCTAAATTTTTTATGTTATTTAAATTTAAATAAAAAAATTAAATAATACAAAAGTTAATTCTTAAAACACAATTTGCAACAACGAATTTCACCAAGCAATTTTAATGGAAATAAAATGCAAAATGTAAATAAAAAGTCATAAGGGAAAAATAACACCAGAGATTTTATAATGGTTCGATCACTTGACTTACATTCACTCCCCAGAGTCCTCCACTCAGGGAATTTCACTACTAAATAGTAATTCTCCTTTCGCCCCCACAGCAAGGTAGAGAAGCACATACAAACCTCACTTTCACCAACCCGACGTGGCAGAGAGCCAAGCGCTTTGTCACCCTCTTGGTGACAGCAGCATACCTTTTCATTTTTCTCCCTCTTGGAGAAGGTAGAGTACCTTAGAGGATAAGGATGTTGAAGAATCTCCCCCTTAGAGAGCCTCCCAAAAGAACTTCTCGGGGCCGCAGGAGATCGTGTGATCTCCCTCACACTTCTTCTCCCTCACAAAGCCCACCTCCTTCCTCTCACAAACCCCAAAATATTCTCAAGAGCTCTTCTCAAGGAATCCCTCTCTAATCACGTTCCTCTCTCTCAGTCAACCTCTAAAAAATAGAAGTTCTGATACTTAAAATAAGAAACCTAAAAATTTAAATTTAGCCATTATGATCATACAGTACGATCATATTTTGTATAGTACAATCAATATAGAATAGCCTTCATTCTGGTATGAAGGTTTATGAACAGGCAAAAATTTTGAATACTATCATACAATATGATATGAACCCATACAGTATGATATGTAAAATACTTCTGTTCGTACAGGACGATTGCTGGGATGATGAAACTCATCTCTATATATCGTATGGAATGAACCACTTCATATAGTATGATTAGTTCAAAATCAAGGGATTGTCCATTACAATATCCAGGATTACCAAAAATAGCCTTAGTTGATCATATAGTATGAACGATGTCGTACAATACGATAACTAATCAGAAACTAATCATACATTTATGCACTAATCATGGGTTAATTTAAGTAAGTATTTATAAATATCGTACCATACGATATGATTGTATAGTACTTTAATTCAAAATTTTTATATTAAGAACTTACTTAAATTAATCTGGTAGCTAAGGTTTTTAATTAGAAACACATCATACAATATGACTTATTCACAGAAAATTGTTTGAGCCAGATGAGATTGTATAGTATGAAATAAACTCATATAGTACGACCAACAGAGAAAAATTTTACTTCATTTTTAAAACCCTCTCCCCCTATATGTGTGCATTGTTGCTCAATCATGCATACAATTTATGGCCAGACTCAAGAAAAAAATAATAATAAATAGAAAATTACACTGTTATGAACTCCAACACCTACCTTTACTCAGTCTTGAGTATTCTTATTATCCTTAGTAACTTGTGATCTACCTAAAATTATAGTACTCACTAACATGAGCAGAAATCAAAAGTATTTTATGAATAATAATTCAAATGACATTATTTATCATCATCAAAATCTTTGACTAGGGGTCGTGGATTGTAACATTTATATTACTTATGAAGGGACTAATGAAGAAAAATAATTTAGACTAAAAGTTTTGTTACATAACTATGAATTATTTTATATGAAGCCAAATGAATCTATTTCTGATATGTATAAAAGATTCACTCAGACAGTCACTTCTTTGCATGCATTGGTAGGGAACTAACGAATGCTGAAATGGTCAATAAAATTCTTCGTTGTTTGCCTACTACTTATGATGCTAAAATAATTGCAATTATAGAGTCTAAAGATTTAAATGTTTACTCTACTAATAATCTTTTTGGATCACTAATTGCTTACGAGCAAGGAGAGAGTCAAAGGAAGATTGATGCAGGTGAATAGTGAAAAAGAGAAGAATATTGCATTGAAAATGGATGACTCGGAGAGTGATGAGTCATAACCTGAAGATGAAGACAAAATTTACTAGATGACTAGGCAATTTAGAAGTTTTCTTAAAAGGAAATAGAGGAGACGCCAGCAGTGAAATAGAGCTAAGTTTAATAAAAATGCTAAGGTTTATAATGATGTGATTTATTACAAATACAAGAAACCTGGACATATAAAATCAGACTACCCAAATCTAAAAGCCACTCCTAGCAAGGAGAAGGTAGAAAAGAAAGCAAATATGAAGAAGGGCAAGAAGAGATTTCAGAGAGATTTTAGGCAGACTCAGCTTCAGATTCGTCAGAAATAGAAAAGGAGGAAGAAGTCACCAATCTATTTTTAATGGCCGATAATCTTGATTAGTCAGATCAAGAAGAGGTATGTGACTTGACATATAACAAATTGTTAAAAGTTTTTGATTGAATTTATGATGCATATAGAAAACTTAAGAAAATGCATGCTAATCTAAACCTAGAAATGTAAGAATTACAAAAAGGATATGACATCCTTAGGAAAGATCATGCATTGATAGATAACAATCACAAGAGCTTACTTGATGAATTCGATGACTTGAATAAAAAGAATGATCTTTTTAAAACATCCTATACTCAATTGGAAAAAGAATTTAAAGAGTTTAAGAATGAATCTAAGAATAGATGAACTATTTGAAATACGATAATACTGTGTTAGAGGATGCAAATTCATTTCTTAGATTAATATTGAAAGCTCTTGAAGAAAATAGGATACCCCAACACTTGAATTTTACAACCCAAGAAGAGACAGATTTATTATAGAAAATTGAGAAACTCATTTCCTGGAGTTAAATGTTATACTTGTGGGATGATTGGACATATTTCATAGACTTATACTTTAGATAGAGAAAATCTTTTAGTGTGGAGACCTAAGATGCATAAACCTAGTCATATCATATATGCATATAGTTTTATTTTACCAAAAGGAGAGCCCAAACCTATTTGGATTCCCAAGTCTAACATTTGATTATTTTTTCAGGGATGCTCTCATATAAGGCCTCGTGAGAGTATTTTGTACCAAGACAACTGTTGTTCGAAGCATATGACTGGAGACACTAAATAGTTCATATCGCTGGAAGCTAGGAATGGATGCAAGGTTATACTGGGAGAAAACTCCACTAGGAAAGTGGTTGGCATATGTATGATCGAAAACTTGCAAAAATTTTTCATAGAGAATGTATTGCTTGTAGAATTCTTAAAGCATAATTTATTAAATATAAGGGAGCTTTGTGATAAAGGATATAATATAAATGTTTTCCCACTAGCTGCATATTAAGCCAAAATGGAAATGATGTTTTGCATGAAACTAGGATAAATAATATTTATAAGCTAGGTTTGAATTGTATTAAAACTCATAATGTTTTTTGTTTAAAAATAACTTCTTATGAATCTTGGTTATGACATAGGAGACTTTATCCCACTAGTATGAAAACCATTAGGAAAATTCCCTAAAAGGATTTGGTTAGAGGTATACCAAAATTAGACCTAACTAAGGATTACCTTTGCGATGCATGTCCATTAGGAAAATGGGTGAAGTCCGCTTTTTATTCTAATAAGTATCTTAGAACCAGTAAATCATTGGAGATTATTCATATGGATCATTTTGGACCAGTTAGCACTGTTAGTCTAGAATTGTGATAGTTAATGATTTCTCAAGATTCATGTAGGTTAAATTTTTATTTCATAAGAATGAATCATTTGAGTAATTTAAAGAATTTTTGACTTAGATTCAGAGGAAATTAGGGTGTGAGATTTTAATAATTCAAAGTGATAACGGTGGTGAATTTGAAAATAATAAATTTGAGGGTTTTGTAAAGAAAAAGGATTTGATCACAATTTCTTTGCACCTAGAACCCCACAGCAGAGTGGGATAGTCGAAAAAAAGAATAAAACATTAATTGAAACCGCTAGATCCATGTTGGCTTAATATTCACTTCTTTAATATTTTTGGGCTAAAGTGCTAGCATTGTATGTTATGTTCTGAATAAGGTGAATATTAGGTCAAAATTAAATAAAACACCCTATATGCTTCTTAAGGCCGGTAGAATACCTAATTTATCACATTTGCATGTTTTTGGATATAAGGTGTTTATACATAATATGAAAAATCTTCTTTAAGAAAATTTGATAAAAAATAAGATGAATGAATTTTTCTAGAATACTCTAATGTTGGAAAGTCTTATAGAGTATTTAACAAAAGAACTTTGGTAGTTGAGTAGACTACACATATTGTATTGGTTGAATATAGAATTTTAGGAGAGCCAATTTGGGGAGAAGAAGATTTAGAAAATAACTCCTAAAGGATTAAGAAGATTAATTTGGAAGAAAATTTGGAGATTGAAAACCCATTGCCTATAGATTTAAAATTTTTTAAAAACCATCCTAGGGAATTAATTTTAGGTGAACCTAGTGAGGGTGTTAGGACTAGGCATGGACTAAGCAAAGAAGTCAATCATTCTGCCTTTATTTCAATGATAGAACCGACAAATATAAATCAAGCACTAATGGATGAACTTTTGATTTTGGTAATATAAGAAGAATTAAATTAGTTTTTAAGAAATGATGTTTGGAAATTATTTGTAAGGCCAAAGGATCAAAGTATAGTTAGAACTAAGTGGGTATTCAAAATAAAATGAAAGACTTAGGTGTTGTCATTAGAAATAAGGCTAGATTGGTGGCTATAGGGTATAATAAAATTGAAGGGATTGATTTTGATGAGACCTTTGTCCCTGTTGCAAGACTTGAAGTAATTAGGGTTTTATTAGCCTTTGCCTATTTTAGAGAATTTAAATTGTATCAAATGGATATTAAAAGTGCCCTTTTGAATGGGGTGATTCAAGGGGATGTTTATATTAAACAACTTCCAAATATTGAAAATTCAAAATGCCCAAATCATATTTTTAAATTAAAAAAGGCATTATATGGATTTGAATAGGCCCATAGCGCTTGGTATGAGAAGTTAAGAACTTCCTACTTGAGAGATCTTTTAAAAAAGGAACTATGGATACCACTCTCTTTTTGAAGAAATTGGGAGACCATATACTCATTATTCAAATTTATGTTGATGATATCATTTTTAGATCTATAAATAAAACTATTTCTGATGATTTTTTTTGAAATAATGAGTAGTGAATAAGAGATGAGCCTAATGTGAGATCTAAGTTACTTTCTAGGTTTTAGCATTAAGTAAATTGAGGGAATATTTCTTAGTTAGTTGAAGTATGTTAAGGACAACCTTAAAAAGTTTGAAAGAATAATGCTAAACAAGTTAGTACACCTATGAATTCTTTAGTTTAGTTGGATAAGGACCCTAAGGGAAAATCTATTAATCAAAAGAAATTTAGAGAAATTATTGGATCTTTGCTTTATTTGACAACTAGCAGACCCACCATTATGTTTAGTGTTTGTTTGTGTTAGATTTTAATCTGATCTAAAAGAATCATATTTGATAGCAATGAAAAAGATTTTGAGATATATCTTATGAACTCAGAACTTAGAGATTTGGTATCCTATGTTTAGCTCTTCATTAAAAATTATTAGATATTTAGATTCTAATTTTGCATGTTATAATGTTGATCAAAAGAGTACTTCTAGAGCTTGTCAATTTATAAGAAATTATTTAGTTTTTTGGTCCAATAGAAAATAGAATAATGTAGCACTATCTACTAAGGAAGCTGATTATATTACCTTAGGAAGATGTGTGGCACAAATTCTTTGGTTGAAATAATAGTTGATTGATTTAGGATTTACAATAGGCACAATTCCAATTTATTGTAATAACACTAGTGCCATTTGCATTTCAAAAAATCTCATTCAACATTCTACAACCAAACATATAGACATAAGACATCATTTCATTAGGGATCATGTATTCAAATAAGAAATTGAATTGAACATGTTTCTACTGAAAATCAACTTGCATATATTTTTTACAAAACCAATAGTCTTTGATACTTTTAGCATACTAAGAATAAGGCTAGGTGTGATGTATCTTAATGCTTAAATAAAATTTTCTACAAACTTGATATGTTTATTTGTGTATTTTATATTTTATTTTTAATGTGGTTGTTTGTGTTAATATTTTTTAATTTTTGGATTTTTTTTTGTTTTTATGATTTGTGTTTTTTTAGACATATTTTCACATATCATAATTTCTGTTTCTAAACATTCATGCTAAATTTTTTAAGTGTTCTATTCGTATTGTACAAAATTATTTTCATCCCGTACAAATTCTATAGCATGTCAATTTTTGTTTTGGATTAAATACATAAAGTTTTTATTTTTTAATACATATCATATTGTACGATATTTATATCATCCCGGATAATTTATAATAATTCATCCATACGTATATAGACGGTTATTCGGGCAGAATCAATTATTATAATTAATCGTACGTACAAAACTTTATTTCATACATACGAACCACGTATCAATCGATGGGGGACGAACCTAACCGTCAATAAAATGATCTTAAAAAATGGATCATCCCAGATGAACTCATTTTGGTCTATACGATTGTCTGGTCAAAACGCCTGTATGAAAGTACGCTTTGTAACTTGCATGATTATGAAAAGTCATTTCATTTTGAACATTTTTTATTATCAATACAAAATTTTTTTCATCCCTTACGATCTTACGATCATACGTATGAACTTATTTTCATATTGTATGAATGGTCATTTTCCTTTAAATAGGAGGGCTTGAGAATTTATTTTCAAACACTTTAAAACCCCCTCCTTGAATCCATCTCATCTTAGAAATGGCCAGTTATAGCAAGCACGATAGAGTCTCTAAGGGTTCATGTGAAGATGAAAACTTTCTTTCTATAGTAAACGAGGATTCTTACTATAGGTTCGTTGCTACAAAAATCACTCCATCTAGATTATTATTTCAAGAGAATATCCATTTTCAAGTAATGTCTCTTTTTACCTCAACCCAATTTTCCTTCATTTTGACTTTGATCCATGCTTACCATAAAGAGATTTTTCACTACTTCTTGATAGATATGAGTTTCAGTGAGGATGAGAGTAGAATAAGATCTTATGTCCAAAAGAAATGGGTAGAGATCACTAAGGATGATCTAGGAACTTATCTGTATCTAAGGACTCAAGGAATTAGAGCATACATACTGACCTCTAAATCTGACTTTGATTGGTCTGAACTAAATAAAACTATTAGATGGGTTGCTCAATTTGGTCACTTGGCTAGAGTCTATACTTTAAAACAAAATGTCAGGATCATCCAGAATGTCTTTAGAACTACAATTATTCTTAAGGTTGGTGATCGCATAAATATTACTCATCTTCTATCCACTGTTACCCATCTAATCATGTCTGGACAACTAATATATGTAGCCCAACTCATTCTAGATTACATTCATAACCTTTCTTAAATTGGGTTTGTTTCTTATAGGACAAGGAAAAACATTGCTTTAGGACATCTAGTCACCTATATCTTCGAAAAGAATTACAACATTTTTCATCCTGATGTTCCCACTGAGTTGCCAATCTACTTCACTAATGCCTCTTTTTGTGTACTTTTTAGGAAAAATGATGATTCTAGTGAGGACACTGAGGAAGAAAGGGAAGCACCTATACCTGCTCATGGACCTGACTTTTAGGAGATAATTTAATGCTTTGACTAATTGGAGAGTCATTTTGATCAACGTTTTGATCAAATTTAGACTCACCTAAATCAACACGATGCCTTGTACCAGCAAGATATGGGTTGGATCCGTGGTCTGTTCGACTTGGTGAATACTAATGTAGCTATGATGAATAGTTATTTCTTTATCTTAAACCAGCCTCCTCCAGACTAGGGTCCTCAGAGTTCTAGATGTACTTCTTTTGTGTTGTCTTTTCCAGTCTTCTCCAAATATGATAATTTTAGTGATGATTTCTGTGATTTGTGTACTTATGTTTGTTTAATATTTTATGTTCTTGTCATTGCTTAGTTTTTATGTTGGTGTTATGTTGGTTTTGTTTTTATGAATTGATATCAAAAGTGTTTCAATATATTTCAGCCTTAAATTGATATCAATAAAAAAATGTCTTATTTTGATTTGTTGATTTTGTTTGTTGTTTGAAATATAAGTTTGCCTATATGTTAATCCTATCTTAATTGATCTAAAAAGAGTTATAAATTAAACTGCAATACAAAAATTAATTTCATTATGAAATCTAACTTTTTAAAAATTTAAGTTAACTTATAACTCGATCAAGTTAAGGCTATCAATCTCATATTATTTTTAGGCGAACATGGCTAATTTGTCCACATGAAAATGAATGCATGCCATCAAAAGGAGGAGAAGAGTTATTGATCACATAGCTTGGGCCATTTGATGGGTACACTCTCGACAGGTGTGTCTGGTCTCGTGACTTACAATGCTGGCTGAAACTTGAAGCCAAGTTGAATATGAATTTGGGAATAAGAGGAGACATATGCGGAAAGCATTGAGGCAGACCCGATCAATAACTCGACACGATTTACTTACAACGCTCCCCAGGGGTGTAATCCAGTATCGACTTCTCTCAGCTTTTTGACTTTACCTATCACTTGTTGTTCAATCACCACACGCATACGTTGCGGGGCTTGCTTGGCTGGAACTGCATCAGGTTTTCTTTCGAGTTTATGGATTAAATATTATTACTATAATTTTGATGTCTTATTAATTTTTTTATTTCTCTTTTCAATATAATTATGTTTGCAATTAGAGAAATTTGATTTTTTTAAATTATTGATTTTGGAAAGGTCAATTTAAAAAAAAGGTATAAAAAATAAATATACAAGTGTATAAAAATTGAAAGAACGTGCAATGGATCATAAATTGAGAAGAGGCACAAAATTAGCCCAAAAACAAAAAGATGCATAAAGTGTGCCATAAATATTCAAAAAGCTGTGTGATGTCATCAATTGAATTTGTTCTTTCCTTTATCATTTAATCTTCAAATTCAAATCGATCTAATGCTCAATTATGTTTTATATTGAAAAAAAAAATTAACTAATCTTTATTTCGTCACTTTACAATAATTCTCCTTATCTAATTATCTAGAATGTTTTATGACCATAATATTTTTTTTCTTGTCTACGTTATATTTTAATATAAATATTTTAAATATTTCTTTTTTATCTAATTGTAATTAATTTTATTATTGCAATTATAGGTCAATCTCTTTCAAGATCAATTACGAAGGTTTCTCATATGACTTCTTCCATTTCAACCTTATATCTTCCCTTTTTATTATTTTTAAAAGGGGAGTAATATTATTTGTATTTAATTGTTGGATTTGATTATTGGTTTTTTTTTTTTTATGTTTAGGTTTTTTTGTGTTTTTTGTCATTTGAAAAAAAAAAAAAACAATTGAATTTTTTTGGTCTTAAAGGAATTCCTTTATATTCACATGTTTATTCATTTAGAGGGAGTTAAGGAGAAATTTAGGGCATTCAATTTTACTCAAATAATAATTATTTTTTCAATATAAAAAAGGAGGAGATTGTTGAGATAGTTACTACTTAGTTCTTAATTATTGATATTCTTGCAACTTGTATATTTTTTATGATTCCAAATATTATTGCTTTGATTATTATTTCTGCTAACATATTTTTGAAGAATTATTTACTATTTATGTGTACTAACAATTTAGAAAAATCATACTCCAGATTATTGAAGACTTCAAATCAAGATCAGTTTAGAGTTTATTGTAATTGAAGTCTATATATTTTAGTTTATTGAGTCTGAGAGAGTGTGAATGTAATTGATTAATTTTATACACACACACACACACACACACTGATGGAGAGTTTAAAATCTAAATTTTTTAAACTGATCTTACTATACGTTATTCTTTCGTATGGGACGATCTGATCAGTTATTTTCCTTTTGAGCAATCAAAAGAATAGATAGTAGAAAATTTTTCTAAGTATGGATCGTATTGTATGATATACCATTTATACTTATGCCATCCAATGTACGAGTTGAATGGGTCCCTTTTCTTCCTTACGAACTTGAACAATTTTTGAATGGTTCGTACCAAATGATGTCGTCGTATGTATGCCGTCCATGGTACAAATAGGACGGGTCCCTTTTTGTCCAAAAGAACTTGAAAATTTTCTAAACGGTTCTTACCGTATGATGTCATCATCATAAATACACCGTCTAGGGTACAAATTGGATGGGTCACTTTTTGTCTAGACGAACTTGAAAATTTTTTGAATGGTTTGTACCGTATGATGTTGTCATCATACATACATCATCCAGGGTACGAATTGGATGGGTTCCTTTTTGTCCCGATGAACTTGAAATTTTTTGTAACTTATCGAACCATATGATGCCATCATTATACTTACTCTATCCAGGGTACAAAATTGTGAGGTCCCTCTTCATCCCGACGAAGGTGAAAAATTTTCTACTTGTTCATACTGGACAAACTTGGTTCGTACCGGATGTTGATCGTGTATAAAATGGTTTCATACCAATTCACAATAGGTTCATACGTAACAATTTTTGAACTGTTCGTACGTACAAAGATATGATCGTATTGTACGGTCGTGTTCGGTCGAAATTGAGAATTTCAATTTTTGGATGGTTTTT
This sequence comes from Dendrobium catenatum, assembly GCF_001605985.2. Lineage (NCBI taxonomy): Eukaryota > Viridiplantae > Streptophyta > Magnoliopsida > Asparagales > Orchidaceae > Dendrobium > Dendrobium catenatum. The sequence goes on along the minus strand of NW_021318628.1, from coordinate 841,305 downwards.
CATGTCTTTGATATAAAAGGTCCACAAAAACTGATGTGAAACGTCTTGTCTTCATGATTTTTTAAGGGCAATTGAAAGAGACATTGTGGGAGAGTGTTTGAGAGAGATTTCTTGTAATTGGTGTGTGAAGGGTTCATAAGGTTACTCAAAGGTAAAGATCTCTTTGTGATTTTTTATGATTACTCTTCTTTTCTTCTTTCTAGTTGCTAATTAGAAGATCTTTGGAGAATATATGATACTCTGCCAACACTTGAAGGTTGTGAAAGGATGATGGTACTTTGCTGACACTTGGAGGGTGTGAAAGGATGAAGTTACTCTTCCTACAGTTGGAGGGTGTGAAAGGATGACGGTCCTTTACCGACACTTGGAGAGTGTGAAAGGATGATAATACTCTACCGACACTTGGATGGTGTAAAAGGATGAAGGTACTCTGCCTACACCTGGAGGGTGTGAAAGGACGGTTCTCTGCTGACATTTGGAAGGTGTGAAAGGATAGTAGTTCTAAACCGCAATGGGGATTGGTGGAAGAGACATATTTTTAAAGTTACTCTACATTACTATTAGGGAAAAAGGAGAGTCACTTTTGTAATAGTACAATACCTGAAGAGGGAGTCTTTAGGGAGTGGATGTAGGTCGTGTTTGACCAGACCACTATAAATTCTTGTGTCTTTTAATTTCCGTATTTTATTTACTGCAAGTATTTACTGTGGTTAAAAAGTTTTATTTTGAAACTTAATTAACTTGCCACAAAATTTTAAAATCAATTTTTTATTTAAAAATCCAAGAAAATTTTAAATTACCAATTCACCCACCCTCTTGGTTAGCCTTGGGATAATAGCTTAGATTTAACAACCTCTAAGGAATCAATAAAAATTGCTTGGCCAAGTTTCATCCTAATATTATTGTGAAAGAAATTGGAGCACATACTTGTTCATCCAATCAATGAAGAGAAATAAAATTACTCCCAACAAGCTGAAAATTTAGTTTATGTGCATACAAACATTTGGCTTCTCTCAAGGGAAACTCCAACTTATATAGAAGGAGACAACAGGATGTGGGATGTTTCTTGGGATGGATTTGAATCTCTTGAGGATATGAGAATATTAGAAATTGCTAATCTTTCACTTAATGAGCTTGAATTGGAAGATATGATATAAGTTTAAGATGATATAGAAATTCAAAGACATACCACTGAAGAAGCTAATCCTATCATTTCTTCTATTGAATAGTTGAAACATCATATGCTGGAGAATTTATGTTTATGTGTTTGTTGTTGTACTAGACTTTTAAATATTTAATGCTTACTTTTATTTTTATATTATAAGATACAATGCTACAAATGATGTTGCTTACAAATTTTTTTATCATTTCAAATATTACGCTTTGATTACTTTCTTAATTTTTATGTATGATTTATATATTATAATATCGCATTCGAGTTGTATCTGTATCCTGTATTATTAAGAATTGATGTGTCCCGTATCTGTATCGTGCCATATCTGTGTCGCAGTATCCGTATCGGTGCAACATAGACCGCACCCTTTCCAGCATATTATGAAACTACTTAATTATTTAAAGCTAGATACTAAAGCCTCCACCCTTGAAAGAGGATAAGTAAGGGAAGCTCATGAGATGCCATCTTTTGTGAAATTATTTTTTTGTTTAATCTTCCACTCTTACATGTAAACAACAATGAGCTTTGGCAAAGGAAGTTGCTCATCATCTTGCGGAAGCCTAAAAAACATTATGCGCCCTTTCCACCTGAGAGGAGATCCTGTTAAATGTGGTAGTTTTGATTTCAAACTCAGCTACGATGGCAACAATACAATATTAGAGATCCACCAAAGTAAGTATTATGTCAATAATATTATTATATCATTATTCTAAAGTCACACTTGTTAATGTTTGTTTGGCATGTGTCCATTACAATCTTCCAAGTGGATCAATATATCCATGTGATTATAATGAAACATTCTGGTTAGAGAAGAGGGACTATCAAGGTTAGGCCACATTTATCAACACCTCAATAAAGATTGAAAGTCCAAGTTATAAAATTGTGCCTTGTCTAGGAAAGAACAAGTCAACGCTCTATGTGATATTTTAAACTTTAATAGTTAGAGTCCTCCCAACAAATCATAATTTTATACGTGCAGTTCCTCAGAATGGAAATCTTCAACTTAGTATTTTTTATCACATAAAACTAGGATTTTGGCTAAGTTGGCACCCTCTTATCAATTCAACAACATACGTCATTCACTATTGAGGTCAAAGTGTTGGATGGTAAGTATCTAGACCATCACACATGCTAACTTCATATTATCCATCTTTTAATCTTTATTTCCTAAATGTAGTTTCCTTTGGGATGATAATAAACAATCAAGATGGTATAAAAAAGTAATAGGCATCACATTTTATTATATGACATTTCCTGTTCATTTTGAAATTTAATTCTTATTAGGTCTAAATGAAGCACACTACCTTCTTTCTATGTTAACTATCTATGTAGCAACAATAATCTTCTCAGTATTGGACATAACACTCTTAATTCTTGGTAGGAATGTGCTTTCACTTAAATCAGGGAATTATCGGCACATCTAAGTGACGACTAAATTACATTCTTGAAGTTTTGTTAATGATTGGAAGGTATCTATGAACACCATTATGTGTTCTTTAATTCTTTTTTTTTTTTGAGAAAATGCATAAATTGCATTAAAATGAAAAAGTAGATAACCTAATACAAACTAGGCAAAAGAAGCTAATGATCCCTTTTTCAACAAGAAAAAAGGACCTTATTAAAATTAAATTTGTTAATTTAAACTTATTATAAATGTAATGAAATCCACTATCTCCTATTTTGAAACTGTTGAGATGCAAGGGATACCAAAATTTAAGACAACCCGAGGGTTGATTAGTATCACAGTGTTCCCATCCAGTTAGAGAATAAGAATTAGTAAAAATCTCATAAACAATTAGGCAAAGTTTAAAATAACAATTTAACTAAGGAAAAGGAATGAAAGCTAAAAATACAATTACAATTCAATAATAAATTCCAAACGTTTGGTATAACTATGCCAAACTTTAGGATCATATGCTCCATCAAAAATATCTCTGTTTTGTTGCTATCCACGGGAGAATCCTTCTTCATATTAGTGAGATAAAAGGGAAGAAGAACCTTTCAAATCATTCTTCTCTTTGTCTTCAGCCATCTTCCTTCTAGGTAGTTCTTTTACTGGTCCAAATGCTTGAAGTTCTTTGAATAAAACATGCTTTGAACCGGGGGTATCTTTCTTCTTAAAAAGTTTTTATCTTTTTTAAGAATAGTTTTTTTGAAATTCAAACTAATAGCTGATGGAGGAGAAGAAGAATCATGGATTGTAGTATTAGTGTAATTACCATTTACACTAGCATCAGACGCCAAAGTTGTTGAGGGTTCAAAATCTGTTTTGTGAGCTCCCAAAAATTTAGCATCATGAGGAGATTCGGTAGCCTTTGTAGGAGTCAAACCCGAAATTTGAACTTCCTTCTTTGCAGCCTCCAAAGTTTTTGCTATGTTTGTTGGAGAGAAAGTCGGATCTAGAACCTCAACATCCTTTGGATAAAACAAATTATCTTTTGAATTTTGAGCAGCTTTTATAGTAATCGAAGAATCAGCTACAATCTTATTTTTTGAACTTTAAAAATTTGAATTTTGAATGTCCAGATTTTCAACAATTTCGGTTTCAATCACATTATTTTTTTCTAACAAACTAGCATCCATATTATCTACATCAGCCAAAGCATTAAATGAATTAGTTTCAAAACCAGAATATTGAGGATCAAGCTGGACTGTTTTGAATTTCAAATTCTGAATAACCTCCACTTCATCTCCTTCCTTGAATCCAACAGCTTCTTCACTTATCATTTGAAATATGCATCTTCAACTTGATGTATCATCTATTTTAGACCGTTTCCATCTACCAATGTTTGAGTACTTCCATCTGGTTCAGTGAGAGAACCCATTCCAGATTTTCCTGATGCTGAAAAACTCTTGGAATTAAATTGATTCCTCACTGATTTCTTCTTGATTTTGAATTTCACTTGCATCCAAGGACCATAAAGATTATTGGTATTGGAAGGGATTTCTTCAACTTTAGGACAAACTGAATCAATATGCCCTATTCTCCCACATTTGAAACAAAGTGAAGATAGATTTTCATATTCAAACTTTTGAAAAAATCTAACATGCAATCCTTCAACCCATATTCCAGAAGGAAGTTTAGGTTCAAACTAACTCGAATGCATGCTCTAGCAAATTCTCTTCTTCCCCACCTAAACATATTACCATCTAATAGTAACGGAGTCCCAATTTTAGAGACAATTCTAGTGATATTGGACTCATCTCAGCAGCGAAGGGGTAAGTGAGGAAGACGAAACCAGATCGGAGAAGATACACCTTCCAATGAATTATGAGAGAAGTTAGGAGACCATTTGTATAACCCAATTGCAAATCCCCCTACAAACCATGGTCCTCCATTGAGGACTTCTTCCATGGCTTCATGAGACTAAAAGGAACATAGTAGCCAATCTAGCCCATGCAAAGTTAAGTTGAATCCTTCATATTTCTTCCATTGCTTTCTTAATTTAATAGCACATTTTGAGAAATGAACATTTTTTGCAAGAATTTTAACCACCAAAGATTTATTAAAAACTTGAATATTGGATTTTTCTTTCTCCATATACAGTTTAACAACATTTGAATCTTCAATCTCATCAACATTTTGATTCCAAGTTATTTTAATGTGTGGTTTTTTGATCCACACATTTGAATTATCCATATTTGAAGAAAAATTAGGATTATTGATTTTGATTTTAATATCCTTATCATTCTTCAAAATATCAATGAAACTACTCCTTGAAGAAGAAGCTTCTTTGTCATTTTCTCTAAAAAAAGAAAACGGTAAAGGAGATTTAGGTAAGTTTTTAGAAACCAAAATTATCTCTTTTCCTTTACTTAAATCCAGCAAAGGCTTATGATTAGCAAACAAGCCTCCCTCTTCGATCACAAGAGGAGATTCTAAAACCCGAAAATTGTGAGGGGAGATGCATTTGAAGGAGAATCTACCTTTTGAATCCAATATGATTGGACTCGCGGTAGATAAAATGGATTTGGTGTTCCGGTCATCCTTAGATGACCGGCCACCTTCTACCATCTCCAATTCAAGCACCCAAAATCTTAAAATTGTTCTTCCAAATCCTTCCTTGATTTGTGGAGCTTCTCTCTCTACCTTTGGCCGTGAGAAAAGAGGGAGGTAGCCCTCTTTGATTATCACAATACCCCATTGGATTCATCATGTGTTCTTTAATTCAATGCATACAACTTATTCAAGTTTATTGAGCCTTTTGATAGTGTTGAGAGGTTTCTACAAAACTAGAAGGCCCTCTCATCTTCAAAATATTCACCTTTAAAATTTATTTTGTCGGTCTATAAGAATTTTGTTACATTTATAAATATATTAAAAGTTTTTCATTCATCTATTAATTATTATACATATTCTTCAGCCTATGAAGTGTTATAACTCATCATTTTATAAAAGAGATTTTTTTTCTATAACAGTCAAAATTTGCTTTGAGAGTTCTTACACGTCTAAATAAAAGACTATTTTTGACATAATATATATTACTGTGTTTTATTTTTAGTAAATTTTTCATAATTTTTGGGTACTCGTGAAATTCCTTAAGAAATCAGCACTTGTTGGAACTAGTGTGGGTTTTGAGATCGTTAGGTATCCGTTTTGCAAACCGATTTCACCAAATATTTTTCTATAAAATAAGTTACTTTATGAATATTTTTTTTATAATTTTAAATCTCTTAAAGTATTTATATAAATTCATACTAAAAATTAATTATGATATTATTTTATTAGAAAAAATCTAAAACACTTTATACTTCTTAAGCTTATTCCATTAAGCCATTCTTAACATAGAAATGATTTTAAAATTTTACAGAAAAAAAGAGAGAAGAATAGAGAAAAGTTAGGATTTAGTGGTAGTAGATTAATTTTCATCCATCGACCCAGTTGGGAAATTTGTTGTCTCGATGTAGATTTTGTTTTGCTTGTTTGAGTTTTCAATAATTTGATATTTTTAAAATTTTTTTGATAAAATTTATAATTTCATTAGGAAAAATAAGGATAATTTTATTTTGATAAAACTTATACCCCATGAACTTCCTCTTAGAAATTAAAATATGATTATAATTATAAAATTTAAAAGTTTTTCTGGGTCAGAATTCTAGGAATCATGTTGCATTTATAAATATATTAATGGAAGTTCAGACATCTATTAATTCATAGTTTTGAGCATATGAAGAGTCAGTCTAGATGTTGGTATCTAAGCATTGGTAATTGTATTATGTATATAAATTTCACTGATGAAATAGTTCTTTAGAATGACTACCCAAGTTATTTGCTCTTAAGAATGCCTTGAAATTCCATTTTTTATTATCCATTCCCTCTCTCAATTTTTTTATCAACTTGGCATTAGAGCTTATCTAAGTTTGGCTTGCAACAATGTTATATAATAATTATTTTGTCAACTTATTAAAAAAACTTTAAAATTTCGAGTTTCCAAATAAAAGCTTTGGTGCATGCTAAGACATTGATGATGTTTTTAGCGAAAGTTATGAAAAGCCATAAGAAGGAGCTACCATCAAAGCTCATCTTCATTGAGAGAGCCAATGGAATGTTAAAAAACTTCATATCTATCAATCAATCTATAGATGGGCAAGCATTTTGGTTATATGGCCAACACCACCATACAAGCATTGGAGATTCTAAAAAATTCCTATAAAGCACCCAGGATATTGAAAAGACGTTGCCTTCACATCCTCTTAGGGGAGTTTAACAATCAGAAAAAATGGCTTTCACATCACATTTGAAGGTCTTTCTCGGTGAATTTAACCACCACTAAAAACCTTATAGTGGTTCAAAAATTGCTACAACATTGTGGTAATTTGTGTGAGTTGCAAAGAGTTTTTGTTGTGGCTTCAAAGAAGATGAGAAAGGTTTGTAATGCAACAATTTTTGTGGTAGTTTTAATAGCCACTAATAGCAGTGGTTAAAACCACTGCTAATATGCAGTGCATGTAAAAATATATATAATATCAAAAAAATTAAATTATGAGAATATAAAAAGTAGATGTATTAGGAATTTGAGAACACAACAATGCATAAAAAAGATTATAATTTTAAACACAATGTAATAAAAGTAGTTGTATTCATAGTAATAATTAAAAGCAATATTGATTCAGAACATTAAGTGTTATCAATACAAAACTCTAAGAAATAAATATTTACTACACGGCTGTAGCTCTGTCTACCCATAATAGTTCATCATTTTCCCATTTATCTATAAAAAGGAGCTTAACTGATATCCATGAAGCTCCCACAAAAGAAGGGTCTTAGGTGCAGCCTCACACTTGCATTTTTAGAGAGCCCATTGGTCTATATAAATATGAAATCTATGCTTCACCAGTCCCATTTATGTAACAATTTTCATAGCACTATCTATTGTCTTCATTATAGCTACATGAAATTGGTTTCTACTTCAGTATTTCAACCAAAATATAGTTATCTTTCAATGTTCAAAAAATAAAATATTTTTCTCCACATGAGAATTCAAGATGCCAATCATCCAGTCACAAATAAAAAACTTCAATTGACACTCTCAATTTGATCAGAATTTTTGAAAAAATAACATTTATACTAGAAAAATAAAGTAGAGAACACATGTCAAATCTTGCAAAACTAACAAGCAACTCAAGAACATGTGAATATATCTTAGAGTTAAGAAAAAGAACAAGAGATAGATTCCTCAATATGTGGGTAGGTAATCACAAATTGTGCATAGAACATTTGATCCCAATCAAAATGAGAGATATATTACTCACGAAAAGGAGCAAAAAAGCATTTCGTTATTGTGTGCTAACTCAATTAGGCTTCATGTTCACATAGGATCAACATTAAATTGCTATTAGAAAAGTTAAAAAAATGTCATAATAATTCAAATAATACTAAACCATTCACAAACAAAATAACATAATCCAATATAGAACCTTTTGGTATTGAAGGTACAAGAAAAAATACAAGTAAATTGGACAAAACAAAGAGATATGTATAAAATGATTAAATAAGATATAAGGAGACACAAAACATGTTGAAAAAATAAGGTTTTGCACGCCTAAGATAAAGAGAATCAACCTAGATTTCTCAACTAATCCTCTCCAAAGGCTTCCAAAGTAACAAAGAGGAAAGTACTGAATTGGTATGAATCCTAACCCTTGTGCTCGTACTCTACCTGAGTCTTATATTCCCATAACAAAACTAAACACTCCCTCATTAGCTTTTGGAGTGAGCCCTTTTGGCATAGTACAAACACAAAAGTTTAGTATCACTTCCGTATTTCCATAGAATTTTTTGCATCACTCTCCTGTGAAACGTGAAAAAATCTTTTAGAAAGAGCCAAAATACTTAAGTGTTTCAAAATTAACATTTGAACATCTTATTTTATTTTAATTAACATCCTTCATTTATCCTATCTTGACATCTGAAAGGTTATGTTGTGTTTGAGAAGACATGAAAAAGCAGATGGTTAAAAACATATATATGTCATTGAACTAATATAACAAAGGAAATAACATAAGAGCAATGTTGATTCTGAAGGTAAATGAGAAAAAATTTAAATAAATGAGAGGGACAAAAATTTTCATATACAAAACCCATATGGTGTCACTTCCACATTCCGAACAAACCTTTTGTAGCCCTTTCTTATGATAGGCTAGAAAGCCACAAGAACACAAGACATGATAATCCACAAGAACCAACAATCCATAACTCACCAAGCAATTGCTAAAAACTGTAATATGCAAACAAAGAATAATTTATAATGGCCACCAAAATTGATAAAAAAAAATCTTTTCCAGACTTAAAAAATCCCTAAATCCAAGAAATTCAAAAAATAGAGTTTTAAAATATCTTCTCTTAATACAATAATTTGTAACCCCTATTTAATTGAAGCAACACAACAATGACAATTGGATGATTTATTTAAACAACATTATCCTTATATTTGTGCTCCATCAAAGGAGAAAAGTAGCTAACCTCACAGTGAGAGTCGAGCTCCGATAAGGGAAATTAAGGCATGGTAAGAGAGAGATCATAGTTTTTTATTATAAGGCTTTAGCCAAAACTCTTGCTTTATTTATGGTTTTTTAGTAAAATAAATTATTTTAACCATTAACATGATCAAGATTAATGAACATCTACCATCTACTTAAATAAGAAGATAATTAATTTATTAAAAAAAATAATAATAAGGTACCAAATACTTTTTGAGTTCATCGAGTAGCTAAACAATGACGGTGGGATGGAGGCAGTTGGATAATGCTATGGTTGAGGGGTGGGAGGAAGCACGACAGTTGATCAATCAAAGGGAGAATAGAAGAGGCTCTACTGACGGAGAGAAGAGGAAAATGCGAGAGAGGATCACGAGATTTATTAGAGATTAGGGCTTCTTAAAGTATATTTTTACTACTTCATTAGTAGCAGTTTTAACCGCTGCTAATAGTAGCAGTTTAAAGTGCCACTAGGTTAAAACTACTGAGAAAAATAACTTCTAGCAGCAGTTTTAAAACTGCTGCTACCAAGTGATGCATGAATACCAGATTTATTGTAGTAAGCCTTATAGATCAAGTATTTTGAAAGTTTCTTAATGTTTCACAAGAGTTGTATTCATCGTTGATCAACTAAGAGATTGGAAGATGTCCAAGTAGTTAGAAAAAATTCTATGCTCATTAGATGACAAGTTTCATTATTACATGTTAATTATGAAACAATTTGAAGGCCTGAAGGCTATGAAAACTAATGAGTTCATGAGTTCATAATAAACAACTAAATAGATAATTGGTTATTTTCAAATCCCTTATATGTAATTCCTCTAATGTTTGTTGATGAGAATGAAGAGATATAATTTAATTAAGTTTGTGAGAGATCTGTAAAATCTCAAATCTTTTGTGTTTCAAGGTGTGGATTAGCTTGTGGGCTACAAAAGTAGTCACGTACTTGGAGTAGAATAATTTGGTGTAGGGTTTCTCTATTACCCATTAAGAATAGATTGTTTTAGGCTTGTGGTGGTTGAAAAAGGGAGTAATAAATCCCTATATTGAACATCTCATGAAACGGACATTAAAGTTATTGCCAAAACATAGAAAAATTGGTTTGTGCTCCCTTGTTCTCTTTACTTTATGTAACATGTTTACTCTTTGTCATAGTTTATTTTTTGCACTATGAATGATAATTTTAATGATAATAATATTATGTCTTATTTATAAGTCTATATATTTCATGTTACTTGTATTATGTAGCAATCAATCCATTACAAAATCACTAGTTTAGATCTAAGTAATATTCAGAGACAATTTAAATTTTAGCTTGTTGACTTTGACTTTTTCAAAGCATAGGGAATAGTTCTATTTGATTTGTTAAAAAAAGAATATGGTGTAAAAGAAACGCACTGTAAAAGAAATGGTAAAAGGAATACTTTGGATGTGTAAAGTAAATGCGAGGGAATTATTATTTTTGTTTGATTTGAAGTATAATGAATGTAGTGTAAATTACAAATATGTGGTGGGTGGTAGCAGTGGTCATCGGAGGGAGGTGGCGGCAACTGCCAGTGGTCAACAACAATAGTGAAACAAGCTTGCATGTGGCGTAAACGGTTCTCACTTAAAATTAGGCAAGAACCGTTCACCTCAAAAATGACCTAAATTGTTTTACACTACATTTACTTTCTATATTTTTTTTTCATCCAACCAAATATCAAAATTTTCAAAATACCTACATTCACTTTACACCAACTTTACTTTCAACCAAATAGACCAAAATTTAATCAGATTTGTTGAAAGTAGAAATGGTAGCTTGAATGGTGACTAGACTTCCTATTGATTTGATTGATTAAATTCGCATTTCATCATAAAAAATATGGCTCGCTACGGTGAGCTGGATATATATATATATATATAATATTAGAGGCAACCCTATAGGTGTAATTTTCTCCATAAAATATAAACATAAAATAACATATAATAATTTTTCTTTTAATTAAATAAAGTTTAAATTTTAACTTTTGTTCACTAGATAAATTCTTTCTTTTTTGGTCTTCCATGAAAGGCTATCTAAGATTGATTGATTCTCTAAGATGTTAATTAGTCATTATAAGCATTTGGAGGGTTACAACTTTATTAACTCTTGGGTTCTTAATTTTTATTCTATCATCCCTTCTAATTGTATGTTGGTTGGCTATATGGTTCCTAATTGTATTCACAATTCCAACAGGTATTTTCTGTTCAGACTTAGATTTGAGCGGCAGGTGTGCTGCAAGCATGGTAGTATTATTTGAGTTTACGATCTTGGTGATGTTTTACTGGGTTACAGTAATTGGAATTCTGATGGTGCTATTTATTTATCTTCCTCTACTTTGCTGGTTTACCTTTTTAATCGATGGTGTTGGTATTGGCGGGACATTTATAATCTCTGTTGCCTTGGTTATACTGGATTATCTCCTTTTCATCTTTGGATGATCAGGTTGTTTTCCCATTTTTTCCTCTAGCTTAATTTTGAGTGGTCCACATGCTCGTGGTGGTGGACTTGGCATTGTGCTAATACTGGGGCTCGGTTCCGGAGTTTTCTGTATGTTTTCAAGGATGTTTTTGAGCAGTATGGGTTCAACTTGCTTCTTGTTGTTTATTTTGGCAACAATAGTGACATGAATTGGAGGTGTGGGTTGAAATATTCTTGTTTAATGGGCCTATTTTTTTCTTGGTTTTGCAGCTTAAGGTTGTATTCTCTTCTAATTGTTTCTCATATTAATATAATTTTTTATTATGTTTCTATTTTTGGCAATTACCTTTGTCCTTGCAGTCTCTTTTTATAGGTTTTCGGAGATCTATTATAATTTTATGCAAGGTCATGTTTTGGTCGAGAAGAATGAGCTGATTGAGTATTATTTTTTCTTCCCCTTTTGGGCCTTTGTAGAAAGTTATTAGGTATTATTGTGCTTTTGTTTAGTAAGGACATCTGGATCATAGGTTCTTTTTTAATTTTCTTTGTAATCCTTTTGTTGATTAACATGTAGGTCCGATGGCGAGTTTTCCCTAGAAAAAATAAATAAAATAATTAAAAAATTGTTTGATTCTCCTCATTGAAAGATCAAAATAAGATGCTTGCTAGTTTCAAAATAATATTAATTAATTGTAAATAAATTTAGTGTGACTGTAATTTATCTTTGAGAAAATTTTTAATGAGCCATGAAACTATATGATATTGCAATCAAATAAATAATAAAAATTAAAGAATTGAAGACTATTATACATTTTTAATTTCTTGAGCCCTTTCACTATATCTTTTTGTACTAATTGCATTTCTTATAACAAAAGTAGGGATGCAAAACATTCAAGTTGAGCTGAGCATGAACTAAATTTATTTATGCTTGTTTATTTCTTATTGAGCTCAAGGCTGGACCGTTAAAAAATTTATAAGATCAAGCTTGCCTCGATTACGGTATCTTACTTAGAAAGGTTTAACTTGACTTGATTTTGGACTCAATTTCTCAGTTTTAAATTAAAATTTTTAATTTTTTAAAGTTTTTTTATTTTAAGTATTGAATTAATTTTAAAATAAAATTTTTAAAATACTATATAATACCAATTTAAATTAATTGTAAATATAATTTAATTTAATTGCGCAACTTAATGAGCTTACGACCTGAGTTAGGCTAAGCTTGAGCTTGAGCTTATTTAATATACAAACTCAAGCATAGGATCGAACTCAAACTTGTAGCTCGATAAACACAACACATAAACTTGTTAACTAGTAGTCCTTAAGATGACTCGAGTCACTTATACCCCGTCATGAACGCAATTGAAAAGCTCTTCAAAATAAAGCCCAAGAGTTTTTTTGAGACAACTTACTTACCGCTTTGATTTTTTAGAATGCAATAATAGTTTCTATTTGACTACTATATTTATATTGATTTGAAGAAAGTAATGTGAGAGGAAGCTGGTTTTTATGATATCTTAAAATATATATATACTTCTGCCATAACAACTTTCAACCACCTTGCTCCAGCCGTTTCAAACATACTCCAAGTTTTTAAATTTAAGAAAGTCATGCATTAGATCCTTACATCAAAAAAACCTTTAAACGACTTAATTTAAATATTATACAACCTAGTATATAATTGTTATCATAAAAGCAAGCGCATCACCTCATTTGCTCATGCGACGAGTAGATTCTATTACTCAGTATCTTAAGGATATCTAAATAAATCTAAAGAGATATATTACTTGATTTATATCATCAATAATAAATTTATTAGAAAATCTGCATAAATTTTTACATCAAAATAAAATGTTTTAAAACATATTTAGTAATATATAAATATAATAACAACACAAAAAGATTCAGTAGAGCAAAATAATGAATTATTAATCAATCCTCCAAAATTTCCTCATGATTGGTTGAGATGCAGACCTCCAAAATCATTTCATGATTGGTTGAAACATTGACTTTGCTAGGTTGATCAGAAGAAGGAATGAAAGGTGTTGGGGGAATCTCCATGCTTTGAAAGTTTTTTGTGAGCATTTGAACAACTTTACTATAATTGATGGATGTTCTGCTGGATTCCATTGTACGCACCAAAGTGCTATTGTGGCAAGCCTTCTCATAATTTCTTTATTTCCCTCCATTTCCATGACTATTCCTAGGTTGTTACAATAGACCAACTTGTTATATATCCACTCTTGAAAATAAATTTCACTGAGATTCTCAACTGTAGGATCAACATTTTTGCTCATTCAAATCATTTCTAGTAGAAGCATTCCATAAATATATACATAAGATTTATGAGAGTCATACCCAAAGTTTCTAGAGTAGACTTCTGGTGCTAAGTAACCCATAGTGCCTCTTGCAGTGCTTATTGTCACAATGCTTTGATCTCTGGAACAGAGCTTAGCCAGGAAAAAATCTGAAATTTTTGGATTGAAGTCATAATCTAACAAAATATTATGGGGTTTGAAGTCAAAGTGAAGAAATTTTTGATTGCATCCTTGGTGCAAATAATTGATCCCTTGGGCAATGCCAATTGAAATCTCCTGCAACTTCTCCATGTTGAAAAATTCTTATATCTTCTTTGAGTCACCAAAGAAAATAAACTTTTCCAATGAGTTATTTGGCATGAACTCATATACTAGGGCTCTGTTAGTTCCATCTGAACAGAACCCTAAGAGATGAACTACATTGACATGATGAATTTTTCCTATAGTGGCTACTTTGTTGTCAAAATCATCTCCATTGGATTTTGATGTTTTTAGCAATTTAACTGCCACAGGAATTCCATTAGTCAGCTAACCTTTGTAGACACTTCCAAATCCTCCTTGACCTAGCTTATGCTTAATTTTTTTTTGTTATTTTCTTAATATTAGAGAAATTGTATCGAGTTAGTGTTGAGGATTTGTATGTTGCATGGAACTTTTCCACCTTTATACACTTTTGCTTTTCATTGCTACATTTTTTGAAAAAGTAGGGAACCACAAGAGTTACAATCAGAAAAATCCCAAGAGATGTACCAATGGAAACATCTGCAAGAAAGGAAATTTTATCATTCACTAATGAAACATTTTTGTTTGTAAGCGCCACTATCAATAAATTTTGCCAAATTTCTTGAAATGAACTCTTTTAAAAGAAATTCATGACAGAAGTCTGGGGAAAACTAAAGATAAATGGTGGAATTGCTTCACATACCTTCAACAATACGATGTGAACCTGACAAAAACATATATGGACAAAAAATTAGTTCATTCGGCCACAATTAATAAAAATGACCATAAATTTGAAGATAAGAATAATAATAATGCTTGAAACATTATTTTCTTCGCTATTACATAAAAGAAAATTTTCCCTGAAATATCTCTGACCTAAACACCTAAATCTATCTCATTGTATTTGAAATTTTTCCATGTAGTCTGCCACTCTCATTCATAGCTAATTACTTTTTCGTTGAAAGTTTTATCAAGTTAAAATCAAATTTCTATTCATGATATGAAGTTTTATTAAGTTAAAATCAATTTTCTATTCTTGGTAATGAAGCTTTTTTTTTTTTTGAGAAAATGTAAAGAGCAATAATTTTATTAAAGCAACTAGGTACAAATAAATTCCTCCTTCAATAAATGAATAAAAGAAGGAGGAATACTACTATCATTCAGATCCTTCCAAAAGAAATCTGAACGAAGAGCATAGTTAGCACACACATCAGCTAACTTATTACATTCTCTTCTAGCAAAAGAAAAAATAACTTGCTTAAAATCTTTAAGAAAATCTAAATCCTTTGGGTTTAGATATTCTTCTGATAAACAATTATTGTGAAAAGCCCTTTGAAAGAGAAGAATAACATTATGATTATCACCTTCAATCATAATACCTTTAGCATCAAGCATTCAATCTTGAACATACTTTCTTAATGAGAGAATAGAAAGTACTTCAACTTGAGCAATATCCCAGTGATTAATGTTGAAATCGAATGCTCGATAAAATCTTCCCTTGTCATCTCTGAATACACCTCCTATACCGGCTACATAATTAATGGATAAAGAAGCTTCCACGTTTCATTTAATCCAGCCAGGAGGAAGCACTGAGTGTTGATTAGCTTCCCAGTTATCCCAAACAGGATTGTGACGAAAAGATCCAAATGCATAATCTAATGCATTAGCTACTAAGAAGGAATAACTATCTTCATTTCCACCATGAGTTAGTTTATTTCTGCTTTTCCAACAGCAAAAAATCTTTGAACAGTATAGATTCCCAATTATAAGATTCTGCACCGAAAGTTTTCTTAAAACATTTATACAATCTTCCAATGAATTAAAAGAAGGCAAATGAAAATTCCACTTATCCATCTTACTGCAGACGTTTTTGATAATTTTGCATTTTACAGCAATATGTTCCGTGTCTTCCATGCTTTGACATAGTCTTGGACATTCATTATCTTCAATTATACCTCTATGATGAAGAAAACATTTAGAAGGTAAAGCATTGCTACAAATCTGCCACCAAAATAATTCAACTTGGGATCTAAGTTTGATCTTCTTTGTCCAATTCCAGTTTAAAGTATCCAATTCGTGTTCTCTTATTTTTTCAAAAGTAAGAGCAGCAACAGATTTACCCGAGCATTTAGAAATAAATTCCAAACAGTCACTATCAATATTAGAGTGGATGGGAACTTGACTGATTTAATGTATAAGTTGCAAACCAAAATACCTCTTTAAGTATTCAACATTCATTCTCTATTTTTTGATAAAAGCTAAAAGATTACATCTATGATGATCCATGATCGATGTAAAACTAGGCCAGTTATTTAAGCATTTATCCAAAAGCTATACATCATTCATAGTATTCACATCTTGTCCATTAAAAATCTTCCATCTTAAAAGAGGGTATAGAAATTTTGCTCCATTTAAATAATTCTCCATGAAGATGAGGAATAAAATCTATTTCCACCTTCCCAAAGATCATTCCCATATTTTGCAGATAGAGTCTTATTCAATAAAGAAGAAGGATTTGAGATAAAATTAAGAGCCAACATGTATCTTAAAGGACCAATTCTATCCAGCACCGATTGCACCCCTCTACCACCTTTGTTCTTCGGTTTGCAGAAAACCTCCCATGCAACAAAATGAATACCAAAGCTCCCATCTCTTTTATTCCATAAAAAATTTCTACACATCTTATCTATCTCTTTTAAAATACTCAAAGGAACAAGAGATAGAGTAGATACAAAAATGGGCAAGGAAAGGAAAGAAGCGTTTAACAAAACCATTTTCCCACCTAGAGAAATGAACTTGTTTTCCCACATATTCAATTTTTAAACAGCTTTGTCAATTAAATAATTGAAGTCTGATTTGACTAGCCTTCTTAAAACAATCTTAGTACCAAGAAAATTTAGTTCTTTCTTAACTTTAAAGTTCATCAATCTAAAAAGATTTTTAATAGAACTTTTAGACATGGATTTACTAAAAAGCAACGATGACTTGCCTGTGTTAATAACTTGCCCAGTCCACATGTAGTAATTCTTCAAGATTGATGAAATTGTCTTCAAGCTCATCTTTTTTGCCTCTGAAAAGATGATTATGTCATCTGCATACATAAGGTGAGATATCTAAGGAGCATTTAGAGAGATTCTCATCCCAATATTGCTACCTTTCCTAGAGAATTCTTCAGACAGTAGTTGGGAGCACATGATAAAGAGGTAAGGTGAGAGTGGACATCCTTGTCTAAATCCACATTTAGACTCAATCCAATTTGAAAATTTTCCATTAATCAAAATTGAGAATTTTGGATTCATAATACATTCCATAATGAGATATGAAAATTTTGTTGGAAAACCAAACCAATGAAGCACTTGTTTAAGAGTAGGCCAACAAATGCTATCGTATGCTTGCTCCATATCAACTTTAATAGAAACAAATCCCTTTTTAGATTTGGAAAATCTAAATTTGTGAATATGTTCTTGAGCAAGAAGGATTTGATCCGACATAAGTCTCCCTTTAACAAAAGCATATTGAACTTCTGAAATAATCTTGGGAAAAAGATTACCCATTCTATTAAGTAACATGCTAGCCACAATTTTGTAGATTGTATTACATAAGCTAATGGGTCTGAAATTAGAAAGTAAAATAGGAATTTTTACCTTAGGAATGAGTACCACATTAGTATGTTTCCAATCCGTGCACATAGAACCTGTCTTGAAGAATTGATTAAGGGCATTCCACATATCATTGTGATTAATATGCCAATAAGCTTTGATAAAGGAATATGTTATTCCATCTCTGCCCGATGCTTTATTCGAACCCAATTTTTTAACCACTGTTTCCAATTCTTCTTTAGAAAATTCTCGGTCAAGAAAAATAGAATCAGCATCATCAATGGCTTTCGAACAAGTAGGCCAATTATCCAATGAGCATATTCTACTATGCCATTTGTTTTTGAAGAAGTTCAAAAATTCTTCTGTAATTTCATCCTAATTATCAATTAGTAAACCTGCATTGTTTTTTATAGATTGATCAAATTATTGCTTCTTCTAGCTGTAGCAGAAGCATGAAATAATTTTGAATTGCTATCTCCATCTTTGAGCCAACATGTTTTGGATCTTTGTCTCCATCAAGTGCATAAACGTCCAAGTGTTGCATTCAATTCCCGAACCTTGGATCTCAACATATAAGTTTTCTGATCAGAAAAACCTTCAGTAGATGATTCTTCTTCTTGTAGCTCCAAAATATCCTTCTTAAAATTATTCTTCAACTCGGTTAAGCTTTTATGCTTGGCCTTATTCCAAAAAAATAGGGCTTTTAAGGATCGTCAGCATTTATTGTTCAAAATAGCATCTGCATTGCCTCCAGATGGTTTATTCCAAGCAAACCACACCACAGAATGAGAAGCAGGATAAGATAGCCAAGTATCTTAGATTATAATTTTTTTGAGAAGTAGGAGAAGAAATTCTTAACATAACAGGACAATGGTCAGATGCAATACGTGCTAGATGTTTAACCACCGCAACTTTCAGGTGATTTAAAGCTATGCAGTTAAGTAAGCAGCGATCTAATCTTTCTAAGATCCGGGCTTTCCCAATTTTGTTGTTACACCAAGGGTAATTGGGACCAATGAAAATAGTGTCATGAAAATCATAATCTCTCATGAATGAGAGCATGTCTTGAGCTCCTTGAGACAAAGAAAAATTTTTTCCTCCTTTTTTTTCATCTTGAGATAAAATGCAATTATAGTCTCCTCCCATAACCATAGGAAGTTTAGCTGATTTAAATTTCTCCAATTTGTTCCAAAGAATTCTTCTTTCATAAAAATCATTGCTACCATAAATAGTGGCTTTGATCCAAGAGGTTTTGTTTGTAATGTTATATTCTCCCACTACTAGCTAATTTGAAGCTTCCATAACAAAAAAACTTGCCAAGTCCAACCTCTAACATATAATAATTTCACCAGATAAACCTCTAGCTAGAAATAAATGAAAATCCCAATTGTCTCCTATAAATATTTTAAATTCCAATGAATCTATAGAAGAAATTTTAGTCTCAATAAGACCAACAAAAATAGCATCATTTTCCTTTATAAACTCCTTCAAATACCGGGAGGCTTCAGTTTTTCTTGCCCCCCTACAATTCTAGAAAATAAGTGAACTCATTTTGGATTAGAAGTGGGAAAAGACCCACTACCTTTCCTTTTGATTACCTCTCCTTTCCTAAGCTTTGAAGGTAAACTGACATTACCCAATGATTTCAATTCCTTTTGAAGTTTGAATTTGATATTAGCTGGAGTTTTTGTTGTACCTGGATTGGTAAATACTTCATTGTCATCTTCAATACTCTCTCCATATTTATCAATCTTGTCAACTTTGTCAACAATAAACAAAGGTTTTTGAGAAACAGATAGATTGGTATTGTTCTTAACATTGACGGACTTTGGAATTACATTAGAAATAATTCCTGAGACATCTGTTATAGTTATCGAATCCTTCTGTCCTTCTTCAAAGACAATCAAAGTATTGTCTTTGGTAGTAGTCGCATTTCCCTCTTCATTCACATTTTGAAGTAAGGAGAACATGTTTTTATTCTCAATATCATCAGAGATTTCCATATCTTTTTCTGTTAATATGTCAATAGATTTGCTGACAGAAAATTCATCCTTTTCCACATCCAGGTTATAGATTTCTTCTTGATTTTTAAGAACAGACTTATGACAAGGAATACCTGAGTTCGCAAGTAATCCATTAGGATATACTTGAGTTCGAAATCAACCCTTCCCCTCTGTAGTATCTGAAATAGAATTAGAATTGTTCTTCTTCAAACCTTCTAGATGACTGTCCATAATGTTGAAATTATTCTTCACAGCAGTAATAGAATTCTGGAATTCATAACTATTGTGAGCTTCAACGATTTCACCTTCTTCTATGATTGACTGCACCAAGGCTGGAGGATCATTTTGAATTACTTCTTTTTGTTTAGGAACATATTTCCTAAATACTTTATTCTTCTTTAATTTCACCTGAATCCAAGGACCAAATTCATCTTGTCCTTTGGAACTTACTTTTTCACGATTTAGATTTTTTTCAACACCATTTGAAATGTGAACAAAAGTATTTTAAAAAGGACATTTGTTCTTCACATGACCAATCTTACCACAATGAAAGCAAAGAGAAGAAATCTTCTCATATTCTACTCTTTGGAATGATCTACCATGCTTTCCTTCAATCCAAACACCTTTTGGTAATTTTTTATCAAGATCAATGCGAACGCAAACACGAGCATATTCTCTCTTTCCCCATTTAAAGGAATTTCCATCTAGATATAAAGGAGCTCCTATCATAGATGCAATTCTATAAAGATTCTGTTCATCCCAGCAGTGTAGAGGTAAACACGGCAAGCGAATCCAAATAGGTGTTGTAAGACCTTTAAGAGATTCAGTGGAGAAATTGGGGGACCATCTATCCAAACCAATTATATTTCCTCCAATATACGAGGGACCTCCTTCTAGTACTTCTTCCACAACATAAGGATTGGTAAAAGAATAAAGGATCCAATCAAGGACCAAGCTTGTAAGATAAAATTTCCCAAATCTGGAACATTGTTTTTGGATCTCTATACTGCAGATTGGGAATGGAATATTGCTTCTTAAGACTTTGATAACCAGAGAATTCCTCAAAACTTGTGAATTACATCTTCAAGATGTGGATTCATAATAACAGCAATCCCATCATCAGTAATGGGAGTAGAATTCAAATCATAGTTGATTTTGATGTGCTGTGTCTTCTTCTAAGCATTAGGAATCTTATCTTTATTACCAAGATCTGAATTTGTCATATCTTCACAAGTAACCTTCTTTCCAAATACAGCTTGCACAAAGCTCTTAGTCGGTAAATCAGTGGAATAATCATAAGGATGCTTATTATTTAAATGAGAAGGATTGTTAATATTATTCTGGTTATTCGCATTTATCTCTCGCCACAGGTCAGAGATTGCATTTGAACAACTGAATTTATTAACAAAAATCTTCACATTAGATGAAGAAGCTTCCACGTCATTATTTTTCTGAATCAAATCGGTACTGGGATTCTTCGGAGTATTATCATCAGATTGATAAATAATACCTTTACCTTTGCCTACAACACAATCAGCAGTCTTCTTCACAGGCGATTCACAAACCTCTCTGATAATTAGAGGTCTAGCAGAATTTCTAGAACAAACAATGTCTTCAACAGATTGCTGTTTCGATTCATCTATTACCTTGGTATGTCCATTAAAACAATTATTAATGATAGACAAGGCGACCAAAGATTGGCGGCCGTCCTCCGTCATCGCCGAGAGCCGGCGACGATGGTAGTTGAAAAATCGCGAATTGAAAATTCAAAAAATTCTGGCTATTTCTTTCTCTGACGGCTGTTTCTCTCTCTCAAATATCATGTCATTTTTTTAGAAGAGGGATATGCAAGAATGTTTCTTTGGATCTTGGTAATGAAGCTTGATGAGGTTTTTTTTTTGGTGACAAATATTTATTTATGGAGGTCTAAGAATGACTAAGAAATGAGAGAACAAAGAAAGAATGTGAGTGCAAAAAATACAAATGAAGCTTTGTGAGGTTCTGTTTGGATGCCAAATATTTATTTATTGAGAAGATCTACTAACTATTGCAAATTTGGATGAGATTTTTGGTGTGGCTGCTGGAATTTTTGAATCAAATGCTTGAAATCAATGGAGGCTGGAATTTCTTAGTATAATTTTTTTTGTTTAACTCAAAGTCAGATTAATGTAGTGTAAAATACAAATATGGTGACGGGTTGCGGATTTTGGCAGCATGTGGTAGTGGTCAAGCTAGCTTACTTGAGGTGTAAACATTTTCTCGCCCAAAATTGTGCGAGAACTATTTACCTTAAAAATGACCTAAATTTTTTTATACTATATTGATTATACTTGGCGTTTTTTTTAACCCAATCAAACACCAATTTTTTTTTAACCGTTGCATTTATTTACTTTACTCCCATTTTACTTCCAACCAAATAACCCCTAAATGGAATCATTTTTTTTTTTATGTAGAAATAGTAGTAGGTGTTGTGACTAGACTTCCATTTGCTTTGATGAATTAAATTAGAAAAATATTGCTTGGTTGCCTGAAAATTTTTCTCAATTAATTTTTTTCTTGTAGTGTTAGAGGCAACCCTAGAGCTGTAGTTTTCTCTACTAAATATAATGAAAAAATTAAAGTGAAATATATATATATATATATATATATATAGAACGATAAAATTACATATAATAATTTGCATTTTAATTAAATAAAGTTAAAATTTTATTCCTGGTTTAGTAGATAAATTTTATCTTTTTATTCCATGAAAGGCTATTTATGATTGTTTGATTCTCCTCATAGAATGATCAAAATAGGATGCTCGCTAGTTTCAAAATAATAATAATTAATTGTAAATAATTTGATTGTTATTGTAATTTATCTCAGAGAAAATTTATAATGAGCCATCGAACTCTATGATATAGCAATCTCATGAATAATACAAATTAGAGAATTGAAGACTATTGTTTTTTTTTTTTTTTCAGAATGCAGAAATCGTTTCTATTTGTGTACTATATTTTCATTGATTTGAAGAAATTCATGTGTGAGGGAGCTACTTTTTACTACAACTTTAAAAAAAATTATTTCGCCCCATCAACTTTCAACAACCATTAAAATGCTTAGCCATTTCAGACATACCCCTAGCCTTTAAATTTAAGCAAGTCGTGCATTAGATCCTTGCATCCAAAAAACCTATGAACATCTTAATTTAAATTTAATACAACCTAGGATATATTTGTTATCATGAAAGGAAGCACATCATCTCTTTAGCTCATGCGGCAACCATATACTATCCTTCGGTACCTTAAAGATATCTAAATAAAATCAAAGAGATATATAACTTGATTGATATCATCAATAAGAAATATTTTAAAAAATCTACATAAATTTTATGCATCCAAATAAAATGTTTTAAAATAGATTTAGGAACAAATAAATATAATAACAACATAGAAGGATTCAATAGACCAAAATACTAAAATAATTAATCAATCCTCCAAAATTTCATCATGATTGGTTGAGAAACAGACCTCCAAAATCCTTTCTTGATTGGTTGAGACATTAGCATTGCTAGGTTGATCAGAAGGAACAAAAGGGGTTGGGGGCATCCCAAACTCTCAAAGTTTGTTGTGAGCATTTGAACAACTTTATTCATTGATGGACGCCCTGCTAGATTCCACTATGTGCACCAAAGTGCTATGATGGCAAGCCTTTTCATAATTTTTTTTATTTTCCCTTCATTTCCATAGCTAATCCTAGACTGTTGTTGTGGACCAACTTGTTATATATCCACTCTAGAAAATAAATTTCTCTGAGGTTCTCAATTGTAGGAACAATATTTTTCCTCCTTCTGATCATTTCTATAAGAAGCATTCCATAACTATATACATCAGACTTTTGAGAGATTGGCCCAAAGTATCTAGAGTAGACTTCGGGTGCTATGTATCCCATAGTGCCTCTTGCAGCGCTTATTATCACAATGCATTGATCTCTGGAGTAGAGATTGGCAAGGCCAAAATCTGAAATTTTTGGATTGAAGTCATAATCTAAAAAAATATTATGTGGTTTAATGTCAAAGTGAAGAATTCTTTGATTGCATCCTTGGTGCAAATAATTGATCCCTTAGGCAAAGCCAATTGCAATCTCCTACAACTTCTCCATGTTGAAAAATTCATGTCACTTCTTTGATTCACCAAAGAAACTAAACTTTTCCAATGAGTTATTTGGCATGAACGCATATACTATGTCTCTGTTAGTTCCATCTGAGCAGAAAAGACAAACTACATTAACATGGTGATTTTTTCCTATAGTGGCTACTTCATTGACAAAACATCTCCATTGAATTTTGATGCTTCTAGCAATTTACTGTCACAGGAAATCCATTATTTAGCTCACCTTTGTAAACACTTCCAAATCCTCCTTGACCCAGCTTATGCTTAAATTTCTTTGTTATTTTCTTAATATTAGAGAAATTGTATCGAGTTAGTGTTGTGGATTTGTAGGTTGCAAGGAACTTTTCCACCTTATGCACTTCTGTTTTTCATTGTTATATTTGTTAAAAAAGTAGAGAACCACAATAACTGCAATAAGAAAAACCACAAGAGCCGTACCAATGGCAACGCCTACAAGAAAGGAAATTTTAGCATTCATTAAGGCAACTTTTTTGTTTATAAGCACCACCATTCCAAATTTTTACTCGTCAGTCAAATAACCCTTTCAAAGGAAATTTAGGTTGGAAGTCCACGAAAAACTAAAAATAAATGGTGAGATTGCTCCATATATCTTTAACAATAAGATGTAAACCTGGGAAAAATATATATATGGACAAAAAATCAGTTTGTTATGCCACAATCAATAAAAGTAAATATAAATTTGAAGATAAGGGTAATAAAACATGATTGTAAGTATATTTTCTTTATTATGACAGAAAAGAAAATTTTCCCTGAAAATATCTGACCTAACCTCCAAAATGATAGTGTATTTAAAATTTCTCCATGTATTCTGCCAACTCTTATTGATTGCTAATTATCTTTTCCATAGAAGTTTTATTAAGTTAAAATCAATTTTCTATTTCTGATATGAAGATTGATAAGATTATGTTTGGATGCCAAATATTTACTTACTGAGGAGGTCTAAGGATGACTAAGAAATGAGAGAAAATAGTGTAAAAAAAAGATATGAAGCTTTATGAGGTTATGTTTGGATGCCAAATATTTATCTATTGAGAAGATCTACTAACTATTGCAAATTTTAATGAGTTTTTTGGTGTGGCTGTAGGAATTTTTTAATCAATTGCTTGAAATCATGGTGGCTGGAATTTCTTAGCAGGCGAGTAAAAGAATGAATTGAAAATCATATCATTTTCAGTCTACGAGTAAGAGTGTACCTTCAAGAAGAATTAAACGATTTTAAAATCCTAGTGAGAGAAGCTCCCAAATTCTAGTGAGAGAAATATTTCAAATTTTCCAATCCTGTTCACTGGTTCCGGCTGAAGAATGGCGGAGGGTCGCCGATCATCATATCCTGATGACCGGAATACCTCAAATATTCATTCTACCAGGTATCCCATTGAATCTTCTCTTTGAGAAAACAAAGGTAGTCATGCCTGGAACCAAGAATTGGTGATTACTCATAAACCTTTGGTTATTAATGAGGGTCGGTCTCTTCCCAAACAAGAGGTGGTGCTGGTGCTTGGCAAAGGCAAAGAACTTCTTGAAATTTCAAGCAGGAAGTCTATGGTGAATCATTTATCTCCTGTGAATAATTGGTCGGCTGGAGCGGCTAATGACTCGGAGGCTTCCTCCTCCATTGGTTGTAAATTGAAGGTAAACTGATTTTCTAATTTACCTAGTTTTGAGACAGAAATTCATGAGCCTTTGAATTTGAATTTGATGGAAAACAAAGAAGATGATAGACTGATTTCGGTTGTCGGAAAGAAATCAACAGTAGATCAAGTCATATTACAGAAGTTGGGAAATTTAAACTCTTGAAATGCTTAGTCCAGAAGTCATCATATTATAGCTAAGTCAATTCAGCCGGAGTTAGAAAATAATGATAGCTCAGAGGCAGTAAAACTTGATTTGGTTAAAGTTACTGAAAATATTAAATTGCTATAAAAATTGCTTGTGGTGAAGGTGTTTGGGAAAGGAATCCGATTTTCTCTTTGTAGCATTGAATTAAGGAGACAATGGGATAAATTTGGGAAGTTTCATATTACCTCGTTGGGAGTTGAATGGATATTGTTTTCATTTCATTCTTTTCAGATAATGGAAGAGGTATTGAATGGAGGTCCTTGGATTGTGGGAGGACACATTATAGGTATCGAAAAATGGATACTTCAATTCTCCCTTACATCATTGAACGGGCTATCATCTCCGATTTGGATTCATTTACCTCACCTACCGTTACATTGTTTGGATGAGACTAATGTTACCAAAATTATCTCAAAAATAGGAATTCCCTTGTTATTGGATGGGAAAATGTTCAAATGGGGAAGGCGTGAATTTGCTAGAGCTTGCGTTCGTATTAATCTAGACTCTAAGTTACCTTATGGAGTTTGGATTGAAGGGTTATATGGAAAATTTTTTCAGAAATTTGAATATGAAAAGGTTTCCTCATTTTGTTTGTAATGTGGAAAAATTGGTCATAAAGAAGAGACATGTATGATAATTGATAAATAAACAACCTATGAAGGTTTACATGAGGGCATAAATGTGGTAAATACAAAAAAACTTGGAGATATGGAAGTGAAGGGTAAAGTGAACAATGTAAATCCATAAAACTCTTATGGTCCTTGGAACTTGGTGAAGTTCAAGAGGAATAGGAGATTTCTAAAATAGAATTTTTAGGTAGCAACTGAGAAGAAATATTATGTAGATAATGTGGCAGTGGTGAAAGAGCAATCAGGGAACAAATTTAAATTACTTTCACAGGTTTTTGCTGAGGAATTGTGCAGGATAGATGCTGAAAGTCAGGAATTTCCAGCCAAAGAAAATAGGTTGGATCCAGATTTTCAAATGTCAGCAATAGAGATAAAAATTTAGTTGTTGATTCAGTGATGGAATAACTTGAAGAGGGAGAGATTAATCAAGATGATGAGATTACTGGAATAGCATAAGAAGTGAAGGGTTGTTCAATTTTTCTGGAGCAAGTGGAAGCTGAAGGAACAGAGGGTGCTGTGAAGAAAATTGCTGAAAACAGACTTTCAAATTTTGTTATTGAAGAAATTGATCTGGTTGATCATGTTAAGTGCACAGAAAAGGTGAAAGACATAAAAGCTTCAGATGAACTTCAAAGTGCTATCACTCCAATGGCAATGGAAAACAAGATGGAATATATTGAAACCATAGATGAGGATGTAAAGTTTTTTATTCCTTCCAAATCAGGTAATTATAAGAAAAAAGTATTTGGTCCAATCAAAGGCAGCCTAAGAGCTAGGAAGGCGAGCATTGTTAGGACCGGTTCTTCATTTAACTCTTAATATGGTTTCATTTGAAGATATCATTGGCTGGTTTGGAGATTGGGAAAAGAAATTGAAGATGGTAATTAACAGAACTGTTAAAGATGAGAAGATGGAAATGGATTGAGTAGCGGTTGATTATGCTCTTTTGTTTTGTTATTCATTTAGTTGCTTTTTGTTTTCTAGTTTTAATTTGAGAAAGAATTGGAATTTGGAAAGAAAAATTGGATTAGTGGAATTTAAGTATCTTTCTATTTTTATTTTTTACCTAATCGGGAATTCTGGGATGCTAACCAACCTTTCAGGTTGTTTAATCATTGGTATCCCCTCCACCCCAATTGGTTTAAAATGATAAGTAGAGAATCTTATTTTCATTATGATAGTTTTTTTTTCTGAATTTTTCTCTTATGCTTAAATTTCTTCTAATAAAAGGCTTCCTTGTTCTTTGGGAGGATTGCCTTAGTTGTTGACCTGTATTTGAAAACAAAAAAATGAGAAAAGAAATCCCTTCGAACCAAATCGCATGTCATCATCGTTCAAATCCCGTAAATCCAGCGACCTGTCATTTCTCCCCACGCCTTCGCATGACTTGGCGTCGTTAAAATAAGAGGGAAGCAAGGCATTCGGGCTCTCTCCCTCTCTCATCTCTATTTGACCTCGCTCACTCAACAATTTTCCTTTCCCGTCGGGTCGGAAGTTACGACATTTAATTGGAGGCAACAATAGGAGCCGCTCACTGCGAAGATAACTTTTTCTTGGTCGTGCGCTTCTCCAACCTCTTTGCTGTTGCTCGACTTCGCCTGCTCGGTGACGTTCCTTCCTATCTGACTGGAAGTTACATCATTTTGTTCGGAAGCAAGAACAGGGAGCTCGCCACCCGTGAAGATAACTTTCTACCTCCCGCCGCTTCTTCGGCACCCCTGTTGCTACGCGACTTTGCTCCTTCGACCGACATTCCCTTCCTGTGGAATCAGAAGCAAGAATGAGAGCTTGCAGGCTGTGTAGGTAACTTTGTCCCTTTACGTTCTTCTTCGGCCAAATCCCTGAAATCTGCTGAACTAAGGGATTTAGTAAATGTGAGATTAAACCGTATATCCTTAATCTGAGATTTAATCATCACCAGGATTTAACGCGCGCACCGAAATCGTTGGCTGGATTTAGCCTAAATCCGGCCAAATCCCGTGGATCCGCCGAACCAGAGAGAATAGAGAGGAAGAGTTTATTTATTTTAATTTTATTTATTAACTAATATTCATTATAAATAATTTAATAATTATTTTTAATTATAATTAATTATTAATTATATTAATTATAATTAGGCATAACTAATTCTAATTAATATAATTAAATAGTTAATTATAGTCAATTTTATTTAATTATTGAATTATTTTTATTTATAATTTATTATAATTAAATAACATTAATTGTAATTAAATATAATTAATACTTAATTATAATTAAATAATTAGTTATTATTAATTAAAAATGCATGCTCCTCCTGCCTCGATTTCCGTGCACTCCACTGCTAGTCTGTCGAGCCCTAAGATATAAATTTCTAACTTAAACCCCGCCCTCGATTCGCTTGATGCGAGGGTGGATCCCCTATACACGCTCTTGTAGCACGGTAGGGGAGAATCTGGTGCGACATATGCGACGAGGCGGGTAAGCCCTATACACGCTCTTGTAGCGTGGTGGGGACGGTCCTCGACCTCGACATCGGCGCCAACGACTACTACGCAAAGGTATGATGTTCCAAATCCCATTCTTGGCATTTGCGGCGGATGAGAGAACCACCTATACGCGCTCTTGTAGCACGGTAGGAGGGAACCCGGTGTGACGCATATGGCGAGGTAGGTAAGCCCTATACATGCTCTTGTAGCGTGGTGGGGAGAGCCACTGGTGTTCTGGTACGGGTACTGCTAAAGGCCCTATACACGCTCTTGTAGCGTGGTGGGATGAAAATTTGTACGACCGCGGTGTCTAAGGACACTTACCATACATGCTCGAGTAGAGTGGTGGGAAGGCCCAGCTCCCCTACATTTCCCCCAAACGGGGGATATGCCGGGGTGCTGCCAAAATTTTTGCTGAAATACTCAAAGCCTGAACAATATGAAGATCTCATTTGGGCAACAATACAAAGGACTTGTACTTGAACAGAAGTGCACAGAACTTGAACTAAATGAACAGAGAACTTGTACTTGAACAGAAGTGTACAGAACTTGAACTAAATGAGCAGATGACTTATACGATGAACAAATGACTTATTGAATTTGAACCTGAACAAAATCTAAATGATTAATCAAGGCTCAAACCCAAATAAATATAATCAAATTGAAATCAAAATGTGGACAAAGGAAATTCGTGCTTGAGCTTGGACTCGAACTTGTAAACCTTTGAGTAGAATTGGAACCTGACTAAATCACATGCAAGGGAACTCAAGTTCAAATGAACTAAATGCAAGAAAGCGCTAACTTAGACAAACTATGAAAAATAAAGTTGAACATGTACTCTGAGCTCGTACTTGAACTCGGGCTATACGATATTAAGTGGGGACTTGTAAACTTGATGAATTCATGTCTGAATGAAACTGAATTTGGATTCAAACACATATAAGGAACAAAGCTGGAATCACACACAAGGGAACTCAAACTACAAGAACATTTGTACGGTTAATAGTGACTCAAAGCTTGTCACAAGGCTTTAATATATGAACTTCTACAATAATCCCTACAATGCCCGTAGATTGAGATGGCAAAATTGGCATTTGATAGTGGAAGATGTGTCGTCCCTACAAACAAGTGCATACACAAAAAAACACCTAAGATTGGTGAAAGGTGGATGTGATGCAAGGAAAATTATTCTCCTACGAATATGTTCAAGAGGCCGTAGTAGATACAATAGTCCCCACAAAGTCAATGCACTGTACCTGTAAGCAACAGCAGACAACTGCAAGGTACACGAATATTACCCACATGTAGCAATCAAAGACCTGCCACACAAACAATAGCTACCCTATAGATTGAGAGGATGATGTTGGCAATTAATGAATAAATACCTCAAGACATACGGATAACAAATGATTATCAAAATGAGTTACCACAAATGCGGATCAAACATCAATACCTGAATATATGATACACAATAAATGATGCTCATAAATACAACTGACTTCTACAAATAATCCTTACAAGTTTGCTTATAGATTGAGATGGAAATATTATCAAGTGATATTAGAAGATTAGTCCTTATAGGCAAATACATTTTAACCCACCTGAGATTGGTGAAAAGGTGGATATGGTGCAAGGATAATGGTTCTTCTACAAACACTTTTAGGAGGTCGTAGTGGATACAACGACTCCCTGCAAACGAACACTTGTGGATAACAATAGTGGATATGTCGTAGGTACAACGAACCACTGTGGGCACAGGTACAAGCATCACCTACGACAATGGTAATCAAAGTGCTGTAAACATACCAGGTACAAAGGCAACCCGATGTACGTAAAAGGACACCCCCTGGTAGAAGAGAGGAAATTTTTGAACAAATTAGAACCAAACTTCCTTGTGCTCCAAAGTCTCTTCTTAGTTCTATACTTGAGAAGAAAATAGTTCTGGTGCCCACAAACACTGAAAATAGCAAGTCCACTACACCGAAGCGCCTAAAAAGAGTTCTTTCCAAATCAATGATCATCGACTCCAAAGTCTATAAAGTCCCGTCACCGATGAATGAGAAAAGGGGAGATAATATCAAGATGAGAAGTTGCCTCGTAACACCAAGAATCCAACACCACCGGATCTGTAACACCCATATAAGCAGACAGAAGGCGTCTACAAATACTTTCAAAATACCCCTACACATGCACTATAAATTGTATACACATAGGTACACTAAAGGGGTATATAGAAATCACTCGCATGGACCACGGTGAGAATGTTATTGGTACACATATGACGCCTAGGGATGTTGTGCGGGTCCATAAGTGAATTCAAGTTCAAACTTGATCCTTCTATATGGATCAATAGAAGTCAACAGAGTTCGAATCTTCAAACAAAATACACGGTTGAAGAGACTGGTATATTTGTTTAAATACATTCATATTAGTCCTTCAAGGCCTTTAACAAAGAAAATTCACTAATAAAGGCACAAAGCCTACGGAACCCGATCCTTTTATACGGATCAATAGGAGTTGACAGGGTTCAAACTTCAAACAAAATACACGGTCGTTGTGACAGGTATATTTGTTTAAATACATTCATATTAGGCCTTCAAGGCCTATAATCAAGAAAAGTCATAAATAAAGGCACGAAGCCTACGAAACCCGATTCTCTGTCGACAGCCAAATAGAGTCGATAAGGTTCAATTAAATAAATGGAAATGATTCCCAAACACCCCGATGATGGCTGTGTTGAATGTTTATCTCAACCGAAGGGGTTCACAAATATTTTAACACTCCAAATACCCGAAAATCCAAAATTCCAGAAAACCTCAAAAATTCAAAGTCAAAATATTTAAAATTAAAATCAAAACATCAATCACTTAAAGTAAAACTCATCCACCCTCCTCAACAGTTTGCCAGGGTGGACAAATTAAAATTTACTTCAGCTCACAAAGAGCTAAATGCCTAGTCAAAAATATCACTAGGATCCGTTCTCAAACAATCTTCTGCTAGTAAGGATGTGGTATGGGTCCTCTGACCGGCGGTTCGCCGCCAAATGGCACTGTAGTATAAATAGTTATGACGACCCGGGCCCCTCTGAACCGACTGGTTTTGCCACCAAATGGCACCATGGATAGCGTTATGGCCAAAGGCAATACGTTCCTTAGTGGCATCAAATCGTTAAGATATGAATTAATAGGATATGATCGACAGGGCACAAAACCCTCTGCTAGCTAAGGTGGATTCAAATTTTTCCCCTTAGACAAACATTCACCCAGGTCTACAAGGTCTCCTTGGATGAAGCAACCTATGGCTGTCGACAAGGGTCCTTCTGTCAGGTTAGGTGAACGACCTCCTCTGACTAAGTAGTCCAAGGACCATGATGGCCTCGGATGACGGAACCATGGGATCTTGATCAGGCCCATCATCCATTCCCCCACCTTCCTCTTTAAGTGTAAGATGGTGCAATTTTCATTTTAAATATCAAAATTTTCAAATTCCCAAATCTAAATCCAATTCTCAAAAATCCAAACCCAGTGCTGCTACTATATGTCAGACAACACGTATTCTCTACGTATTTGATTGATGACTAGCCTTAATTGAAAGTTCTCTCTCATTATCGGGAGGGGTAATTAATTATAGGGGCTTACACTTATAGTAAACCAGAACTCGGATCATAAAGTCCTTACAAAATGAGGGAAAAATCTCTGGGTAGTGTCTTATCTACAAATCCATCAGCCTTCCAAAATTTACCCCAGAACTTAATTCCGTTAAAACTCCCCTCGCTAGAAGAAAAAGCAAATCAATCAGTGCGGCGGTGAGGCCGGGGTCAAATTTTCGGAGCCCACATTAGTACTAGTTTGTAATAGTTTTTTTTTTTTTAATTTCAATGCTATATGCATCTTTAAAAAAAAAAGTGTAAGAGTGTACCTTTGTTGAAAGCGCTCGAATCAAATATGTTCGTGATGATACAAAAATATCACTAATAATAAGGATGACTAAGAAATAATAAGGATGACTAAGATATAAGAGAATAGAGAGATAAAGAGAGTTTAAAGAGCTTTGATATTTCTTATTGTCAAAGTACAAGTCTTGGGATAATCATCTCTTTGATTTCTCTTTTGTCTTATATTTAGTGCGTTAATAGAGTTGTGGCTAAAATTTTTATCATTAAATTAAAAAATAGGAACATAAATGAAAAGAAAAGATGCAACTCATCTCTCGATGCAAAAGACTTGTAAAATACAAAAACTTGTATCCCTTCTGATATCATATCCACATTTTTTTTTCAACGAAATAATCTGAACAGGTCATAACTTTGGCATTCATAGACAAAGAAGTCATTTGTCCTTGCAGGCTCTTTGGCGCTATAGCTTGTATCGATAGACCAGAATAATTAGAAAGAACTTCACCAATATATATTACGATGCTTGAAGGAGGAAGCATGTCTATTCTCTTAAATACATTCCTAGCATAAACAAAATAATCTAGTTGACTGAGGCAAGAGATTGGCCCAACTACTCCATCATTGTCAGCTTGCAAGCTTATCTTGGTTATGCAGTTCACTAGAACAAAATGTGATACATCTACATAAAAAAATGAGCCGTTGACGTTAGGCCATTTTTGGGTACCTTTTTTCCATGGGAAACCAATGGAAGATGTTGATAGAAGAACTTCAATAAAGAACTCATAACCATTAAAGCCAATAGATGTTACTCTATAAGATTATGAAGAAGGGAGGGTGATAATTATCTTGTTGGTGGAGGAGTAGGATAGATTCACACTTGGGTAAGGTCTTAATCTCAATCGCAAAAAGGCAGTAATAGTCTAAAGATATATCTTTCTTCATCTTTGATTCGGGATACATGCGGCTCTTGCCCCCTCCCAATAAAGGCAAAATTGATCCCAGGGGGAGTCAATTCAACCTCTTCCACATATGTTAACTTCATCTAGCAAGGCTCTGACAAATAATCTTAGATAGGTCAAACATCATAAGAGGATGTCAATCAAATCTTAAATCCTTGATTTGAGAAATATGAAATCTTTATTGTGTCTCAATTACTGGATGATCAATCCCATAGTGATTTGATCTCGAACTATTCCACATAGGTTAACATCATCGAGCAAGCTCTAACATATAACCTAGTATAGGTTCTACATTTTTGATGGATTCTCTTAATCTCTTCCATATAGGTTAACATCATTGAGCATGGCTCTGACATACTACCTCAGATAGGTCACTTGATGGATTCTCTCGACCTCTTACATATAGGTTAACATCATTGAGCAGGGCTTTGACAAACAACCTCGGATAGGTTATTCATCCTTGGTAGATTCTCTCGACATCTTCCATATATGATAACATCATCGAGCATCACTATGATGTACAACCTCAGATTGGTCATACATCATTAGTGGATTCTCTCAATATCTCCTATATATTTTAATGTCATCGAGAAACCCTCAGATAAAAAACTTCAAATAGGTCATATATCTTTTGAGGATTCTATTAAACTACGCTCTACCACCCGTCGACAAACTTTCGTTGAGCTTCTACCTGACGCTGAATTTCTAACTGTTGTTGAACTTCTACCCGTCGTCAGACTATCATCAAACTTTTACCCGAAGCCATACTTCTGCTCGTCAACGGACTTCCATTAGACTTCTACCCAAAGCCCAACTTCTACCCATCATCAGACTTATTCCCTTCACCGGACTGTCATCGGATCTCTACTCGTCGCCATACTTCTGCCTGTCGTCAGACTTTCATCAGACTTCTACCCGATGTTGTACTTCTACCCATTGTCATACTTTTGCCCGTCATCAGACTTCTACACATCGACATACTTCTACTTGATGCCCAAATTCTATCGTTCATTAGGCTTCTATGTGTCACCAAACTTTTGCTGGAAATTTAAAATGACATAAAATTTTCACCCGTCATCGGACTGTCGTCAGACTCCTACCCGACATCGAACTTCTGCCTGTCTTTTGACTTATGCCCGTCGCTGGACCTTCGTCGGACTTCTACCTGACATCGAACTTCCACCCATAGTCATATTTTCATCGAAATTTTACCCAACATCGTACTTCTGCCCGTCATCATACTTTTTCCCATCGCCGAACTTTCATCGAACTTCTAGCCGTCATTAAATTTCTATCCATCACCGGACTATCATCAGACTTTTTCCCTACGTCGTACTTCTGCCCGTCATTAAACTTTTGCATGTCATACTTTCATCAATCTTCTACCCAATGCTGAACCTTAACCCGTTGTTAGACTTTTGCCTATCGTCGGACTTCTACCCGACATCATACTTTTACTCGTCGTCAGACTTCTACTTGACGCCAAACTTCTACCCATCATCAAACTTTTTCCCATCGTCAGACTTCTGTCGGACTTCTACCCTACAAAGAACTTCTACCCATCATCGGACTTTTACCCGATGCTGAACTTCTTCTCTATGTCAGACTTATGTTCATTGCCAGACTTACACTGACTAATGTCAGACCTCTGTAGAATCTCTAGAAGAAGGACGAGGAAACTCCTACTCAGTGAGGGGCCCTAGACATGCACAAGGGATATCACCTAAATAGGACTAGGGGAAGGCCATAGCATGAGGGAGAGAAGAAGAAGGAGGATGAAACTCCTACTCAGTGAGGGGCCCTAGATCTGGACAGGGGATACAACCTGAATAAGACTGGGGGAATTAATTAGCTTGAGAGAGAGAATAAGGAGGAGAAAACTTTTACTCAGTGGGGGGCCCTAGACCTGGATAAGGGATATCGCCTGAATCAAGACCAAGGGAAGGCCTCAGCGTTAGGAGAAGAAAGAAGAAGATTAGGGGATGTTCAAGAGTTTCATATCCCTAGAGTGTATTTATCGTGAAGGAGGGGGGTTGGGGAAAGTGAAAAAAAAATATAACCGCTGCTTGTTAGCCGGCTGTAAGCTAACCGCCAACAGTTAGCCAAACTATTGGCTAATCACAGCCAGTTGGCAGGCTAGGCATGGGCTAGGCTATCTTGGTGGGATGGCGTGCGGGCAGGTATGACAGTCGCGTAGGCAGGCCGAGCTAGTGCGGGTAGGCCAGGCAAGCGCGGTCACATTTTGGTGGTGTAGCGCAGCTAGTGGCTGATCCACCTTGACTCTTTTATGGGCCTGATTTTGCCCCAAATGGGTCAAATCAAATAATTTTTGGGTCATCGTGACCATTTTTTAACGTTTTGAACTCAATTTTGGCACTTTAAAAGCTATTTAGGACATCTACACCAAATACTAGAGTATTTCCAACGTTTAAATCACATAAAAAATTCCTCAAAAGCTTTGACACATATTTTTGGACATCTGGAAAATCAAAGTCCAAAAATATGGGGGCAACTGTTACATTATCAAAAAATTATCTTTATCGGGCATGAATATCGAGACAAAATCATGTTGGAAACTTTTGAAATCAAAATTATGATCATCCTAACTCCAATTTTAGCAAATTTATAGTCAAACTGAATGTCTTAGAAATATGAACCAAACGACATTAAATTCAACTCAATTTGAGCCCAAATGGGTCCAAATCAAGGATCCGAAGCACTATAAGAAGGTTTAAACCACAATTTGGATTTCTAAACAGTTTCTAAAACATGACTTGCTTATAGTCAAATCGAGAAAATCGATGAGACAAGGTGTTCAAATGTATAAATAGAGCCTAATATTATTAAATTCTGATAGCACTAAGACATTCAAATGTCCAGTAAATGATCTTTGATCAAGGGATTCAACATCGGCCGTCCATCTAAACTACTATCACTTTATCCGTAGTCTTCCTCCTATTGATAGGCCATGCCACTCTCAAAAATATATAAATATAGACTCCCTTTCTCTTAAAACGGGACCCTAAGCAAGAGAACATGAGAGAGATTGAAGATCGCTCTTGCCGCTCGCTCCTCCATGACCACCACCTGGAGTTTTTCCTGACAACCACTTGAGGTCATAAGTTCCGTCAAAGCACCACTTGACACTCGGAGTTCTGTCGGACGACCACGAGAGGCCCAGACATCTTCCAGACCACCACTTGAGGCCCAGACTTCGGCCCGACCACTACTTGAGGCCCGAACTTTTATTAAACCACCACCTAAGGCTCAAACTTCTATCATACCACCACCTGAGGCCCTGACTTCTACAAGGCCACCACTTGACAACTGAAGTTCTGTCGGACCACCGCCTCAGGCCCAAAATTCTATCATACCATAACCAGAGGTCCGGACTTCTATCAGACTACCACCTAAGGCTCGGACTTCTATTGGGTCACCAACTGATGCCCAGAGTTCTTCCAGAGTACTTCCCTCTTACTATAGTCTTTTTGACCCCTGTCTCCTACCTCCTACGGTCCTTCCAACCTTTGTCACCTACTATGGTCTTTTAGACCTCTATCCCATCAAATATGGTCCTACCGACCAAACAAATATGTTTATGTTGATTATTTTAACTTCCTCCATGTAATGCACTCTATATGATTGACATTTGTGACATCAAGCCAAGGCCTTCTCCCAAGAAAGGGCCTCATTTGTAATCGACTGCAAATAGTAATGGATTCATTCAAACTAGACCAATTCATGTGGTTTTTCCACCTTTTTAGTGGTTTCAACGTAAAAACTCTTATGTCTCTTATAAATAATGCACCCTCTCATTTATCTGCTTGTTTGTTGGATCTTCGTAAAATTTTAAGATGCTAAACTCTATATTTCTCTATTACCGTGAATATTCTATGATGAAAAAAAATAATTATAATAATTAATTATAAATAAACTTATCGTGATTGTAATGTATCTTGAATAAAATTAATAATGAACCGATAAACTAGATGCTTTAGCGATAACATAAATAAAGAATTTTCATTTTTTAAGAACTTTTACTTTTAATATAGAAATAATTTAAAAAATATTAAAAGATATTATGTAATGTTAATCTAAATTAATTTTAAATATATTTTAAGTTAGTTGAGTAGCTCAATGAGCTTGTGAGCGAAGCCAAGCTGAGCTGGAGCTTGAACTAGCGCTTGTTTAATATACGAACTCAATTATAGGCTTAAACTTGAACTTGTTGCTCAATAAAATATGACTCGTATGCTCTTTAGCGAGTCGTGCTTGAGCCAACTTTGCTCACGTATAATCTTACATTAATGCAATCGAAAAGATCTTCAAAATAAAGCCCAAGTGTCTATTTGTGAAATCATTCTTATCCCTTTGCTTTCTAAATAAAATCAACAAAATGTATTAATTGATTAATATCATCAATAAAAAATTTAAGAGAAAATCTACATAAACTTCTACTTCCAAATAAAATGTTTAAAATACATTTATTAACAAAAAACTATAATAACAACACACAAAGATTCAATAGACCAAAATATAAACTAATTAATCAATCCTCCAAAATTTCCTCATAATTGGTTAAGTTGTCGAGGTCCACAATTTCTTCATGATTTGTTGAGACATAAACATTGTCAGGTTGCTCCGAAGATGGAACAATGGTGTTGGGGGCACCTCAAAGCTTTGAATGTTTGTTGTGAGCATTTAAACAACTTTGCTCATTGATGGACATTCTGTTAGATTGCATTCTATGCACCAAAGTGCTATTATGGCAAGCCTTTTCATAATTTCTTCATTGCCCTCCATTTCCATGGCTAATCCCAAGTTATTGTTATGGACCAACTTGATATATAACCACTTTGGAAAATAAATTTCACTGAGGTTCTCAATTGTACGATCAACATTTTCCTCCTTTCGATCATTTCTAGAAGAAGAATTCCATAACTATATACATTAGACTTATTCAGCCCAAAGTTTCTAGAGTAGACTTCTGGAGCTATGTATCCCATAGTGCCTCTTGCAGTGCTTATTGTCTCAATGCTTTTATTTCGGGTGCAGTACTTCGCCAGGCCAAAATTTGAAATTTTTTGATTGAAATCATAATCTAACAAAATATTATGGGGTTTGATGTCAAAGTGAAGAATTCTCTAATTGCATCCTTGGTGCAAATAATTGATGCCTTGGGCAATGCCAATTGCAATCTCATGCAACTTCTCCATATTGAAAAATTCATGTCTCTTGTTAGATTCCCCAAATAAAATAAACTTTTCCAAAGAATTATCTGGCATGAACTCATACACTAGGGCTCTATTAGTTCCATCTGGGCAAAATCCCAAGAGGCTAAATACATTGACATGTTGAATTTTTCCTATAGTGGCAACTTCATTGACAGAATCATCTCCATTGGATTTTGATGCTTCTAGCAATTTAACTGTCACAAGAATTCCATTAGTCAGCTCACCTTTGTAGACACTCCCAAATCATCTCTGACCTAGCTTATGCTTAAACTTCTTTGTTATTTTTTTAATATTAGAGAAATTGTATTGAGTTAGTCTTTTTGATTTGTAAATTGCAAGGAACTTTTCCACCTTTCTGCACTTCTATTTTTCATTGCTATATTTTTTGAAAAAGTAGAGAACCATAAGGGTTGCAATCTTAAAAATCACAAGAGATGTACCAATGGAAACACCTGTAAGAAAGGAAATTTTAACTTTAGCTAATGCAACTTTTTTGTTTTTA
Organism: Dendrobium catenatum; assembly: GCF_001605985.2. Classification (NCBI taxonomy): domain Eukaryota; kingdom Viridiplantae; phylum Streptophyta; class Magnoliopsida; order Asparagales; family Orchidaceae; genus Dendrobium; species Dendrobium catenatum. The sequence goes on along the minus strand of NW_021318628.1, from coordinate 801,871 downwards.
AGCACCACCATCGATAAATTTTACCAAATTTCATGCAACGAACTCTTTTAAAAGAAATTCAGGTTGGAAGTCCATGGAAAACTAAAAATAAATGGTGAGATTGCTCCTTATACCTTCAACAATTAGATGTGAACCTAGGAAAAACATGTATGGACAAAAATTTAGTTTGTTAAGCCACAATTAATAAAAGTCAACATAAATTTGAAGAAAAGAATAATAATACACTACTAATAAATAAAGCTTTCGCGGCACTTTTTAGGACCTATTGCAGCGGTTTAAAAACTTATTAGTTTATTTGCAGTGGTTTAAGAACTAAAGATAGTATGATGCAGCCTATTACCACAAGTTTCCTGTCTGAAACCCTAGAAGAAGATGAGATTACCATCAGATCTTCTTAGGCTTTCTCAGAGTTCAAGTAACAGCGAATTACCAATCACTTTTTAAACAGGCATCAAGAAAATCAGTGCATTGAGAAAAGCACAGTGGAGGTGGAATAAAATGCTTACCTTGGAGAACGACTGCGAGAAGAACATTTGCCAAATCATTTTGCCTGTTGGGAGACGGACGTGGGAGAAAGTCGAGTGGGAGCTAGGGCATGCTAGGGAGATAAAGGAGAATAGGCACATAACATTGATTTTGAATTGAAAGCATGGCAGCGGTTGGCAAACCATGGTTATTTAAATCGTTGCTAAAATATTATTTTTTAAATAATTTTTTAGCGGCGGTTAAAACTAATACGTATATCAATATATAGCAACGGTTTTAAAATTGCTACTAAATACTGATGCGAAAACTTAATATTTTTAGTAGTGATACATGCTTAAAACTTTATTTTCTTTGATATTACAGAAAGAAAATTTTCCCTAAAAATATCTCTAACCTATCATCCTAAATCTTTCTAATCGTATTCGAAATTTCTCCATGTAGTCTGCTAATTACCTTTTCCTTGAAAGTTTTATTAAGTTAAAATGAAATTTTTATTCCTGATATGAAGTTTGAAGAGGTTCTATTTGGATGCCAAATATTTATTTATTGAGAAGAATTAGGGCGTGGCTAAAGGAATTTTTGAAAGTACTGAATCAAATATGTTCGTGAGAATACCAAAATATCACTAATAATCAGAAGATTAAGATATAAGAGAATGGAGAGAGAAAGATATTTCTTATTGTCAGTAGTACAAGTCTTGAGAAAATGATTGCTCTTTTATTTCTAAAAATTTTATTATTAAACTAAAAATAGGATATGTGGTTGCTGAAAAAAAATAAGAAGTTGTTTACAAAAAATAACAAAAAAGAAGCATCAGATGGATAGAAACTCACCATGAGAATCTTCGGAAAAACAAAATATTTTATCCCTTATGATATGATATCCACATTTTTTTTCCTTCACTTGAACATGAATAACAAGCCTGAATATTTTCATCTACATTCACATAAAAGAAGTCATTTCTCATCGCAGGCTCTTTGGCGCTATAGCTTGTATTGATAATTAGAAAAAGCTTCATCAGCATATATTACGGTGCATGAAGGAGGAAGTATATATATTTTCACATATTCACTAAGAGCATAAACAAGCGAACCTTGTTCATTGAGGCAAGAGATTTGCCCAACTACGTCATCATTGTTAGCTTGCAAGGTTAGATACAACAAAACATGATACAGGTACATCAAAAATAGGGCCGTTGATGTTAGGCCATTTTTGGGTCCCTTTCCCCCACATGCACCTAATCGAAGATGTTCATAATCTTGCATAAATTATAACAACGGCTATTTTTCATGATCATAACTGATTGTCATGGATGATCTAAATCATCTAGTATGATTAATTAAATGAGCTGATCGTACAGTACAATATATATTGTACAATATGATATAAATCATACAGTATGAGTAGTTCAAAATTTGAACTTCTGGTTTTGACTCAATCTCACTCCACTTTAGTGTGTGTGTGTGTGTGTATGGTCACCAAGCTAGCATACACCATTATAAGACTTGACTCAAGAAATAAAAAATATATCAATGAATATTACAAAAATCTTTACAGCATAACTTATTCCACCAAATTTTGAGCCTTGAATCTTTGTTGGATGGTGCATAGTGTTCCTAAAATATTACTACATAAACAAACTAATATCTATTACAAATACAAGAAAACATCTATTACAAATACAAGAAAACATAGTGATGAAAGCCATAATGTTTGTTATTATCAAAAATATAAACTTGTGACCTTGAGCTACAATAATCTTCCTCTTTTTGATAATGAAAAATATTACTGGTTGAATTTGTAAACTAAATATATTTTCTCCTAAACTCCCCCTCACTAAAAGAACTATATAAGAAAATAGGGGAAACCAAAAAGTTATTTTTAATAAAAATAAAATTAATTATAAATTAAATAACATATAAACTAATATAAATATAAGATGAAAATATGCAACTTAAACACAAATACAACCAATCAAATATATTCTCCCCCTTTGACATTATCAAAAAGAAGATAAATACATAAAAGGGAAATAACAAACCCAATCGAAACAAACAACATAAATTAAAGATCATACGACCCTGATCAGGTTGAATTGGTGGTGATGGTAATGTTAGAAGAATAAAAAAAATTTCAGCAAATTTTCTTAGAATGTGAGAGTTACCTCTTGATTTTTCAAAAGCTTACTAAGAAATAAATTGACTGCACTAAGATAAGGTTGAAAATTTGAATTTTATCTATCCTAGCTCAGGTTCCATACAGGTTAAAGTCCTTTTTAAATAAAGAATCTAATTTAGAAAATAAATTAGAAAGAAAATGTGATCTTTGCAAACTTCTTTTTAGTAATATATATAAGAGAATAGCATTGCAATGTGATGAACTAGAAATCATGATATTTAAACTCAGGTGTGGACAATATCAATTGGCACATTGGTTTGTCTAAGATTTAAAGACTTGACCGGAACGAAAGCTTATTTACTATGGGCTTATTTTTTTGTATCATTTATCAGTGTTTTACGCACTTTATGCAACTTTTGACTTTTGATATATTTTATATATCTTGTAATTTATTTAGCGAATATTACGAATCTTTTTAGTTTTGGCTTATTTTATGCCTCTTTTTCGCTTTCGCAAACTTACTTCCTTCTTAAGTATTTAAAGATTCTCAATTGTGAGATTATCTTTCAAATATAATAAAAGAGGAACTCGCTCTCTATTATAAGAAAGAGTAAATCACAAAACAAAACATAATCCATATGATATTGACAAACAATTTTACTAAGAAAATTTGAAATAGATTCATTGATTTGCAAAAGTATTCAAATAAGATAAAGAACTGTAAAGATGAATCAGATCTCTATTTTTTGGTCTAATTTTTTATTTAAAATAGTTTTTGATAAAAAAAAATAGACCACTAAAGGAGTTAGACGAAGAGGGATAATCATCAAATACTATTTAGAGAAGTTATTCACCAAGTAAATTTTTATGTAAAAAGGAGATAAAATTTTTATTAAAAAAGATTTGAGAGAAGTGAGTTGATTTTTTTATGCAAATATAATATGAGAAGTGATTTGTGTGTGTTTATCAAAGATAAATCAAAAAAATATACATGAAAAATAAAAGAAATAAATTACAAAAAAAATATCAAAAAAGAAAATATTCACGATAAACAAAAACACAATAAAGAAAATATACGTATGCATTAACTACAACACATAAATACAAACAAAACTGATGATTCAGAAGCTAGGTCTGCATAGGAGAACTTTTATATTTTATCATTTGTCTTTTTTACAATATGCTTAATTTTACCCTTTTCCTTTGAATGAAGAGTTTTTAAGTTATGGTACTCATTTTTCATTTGTCCGGATTTCCTACACATAAAGAAAATAATTTCCTACACTTAAAGCAAATAACATGCGAGGAAAACTTAGCATTCTTACCGTTTTTACCTTTATGCCTTTTTTGTTTGTGTTGATCCTAGTGCTTCGGTAAAATTTTAAATTTAGTTATTATGGATGCTTTCTTCTTACTCTCATCATCTATTAAGTCACTTTTATTCATCTTTTTAGGTTTTACTATTATAGTTTCACTTGCATCCAAAATTCTTTGACTCACACTTTGCTCATGGGCAATGAGTGAGCCAATCATATTATTAAGAAAATAATCATTCAAATCTTTTGATTCACTTATAGCATTGACTTTAGCATGAAATTTATCAGATAAATAACGTAAAATTTTATTGATATTTTTAAAGTTTGAAAGTTCTTCACCTAAAGCATGTAATAATAATACTAATTGAGTAAATCTAGTATGCATGTCTAAGATAGTCTCATAAGGTTTCATGCAAAAAAGTTCATAATTATGCATTAAAATATATAATTTAGATTACTTGACTTCATGAGTATCTTCGTATGTAGTGCATAATCTATCCCAAATTTCTTTGCCATTAGTACATGTAGAGATTTTCATATAATCTTTACAATTCGAAGAAGTTAAAAAATAATTCAAGCATTTATCATTCAATTGAGCATTGATCTGTTCTATTCTACTACATTCAGTAAAATGAATATCAGTTTTGACTCCATAAAAATATGGGATGGTACAAAATAACTTGTTTGAATGATACGATACATTCATTAATCAATTAATTGCAAGAAGGTGGACATGTAAAATTTTCAAAATAATAAAGAATAATTTCAAATTATGGTGGTCATGTGATTGAATATCCTTCCACAATATTACACTTTCTAAAGTTAGCCAATGATCTTTTTTTAAAAGTTTTCTAAAACAAAATTTTTGAATCTCACACTGATACCATTTGAAAGTTTGAGGGGGGTGAATTAGATATTTAAAAATTCTTTTAGGAAAAAAGAGAATCTTTTTAAAAGTCTTTTTAATATCTGAAAGTAAACACCTTAATCCCTAATGTAGAAGTCGATTATTTTCATCATAATAAAAATCATAATTATCAACCACACACTGTAAATAACATATAAGTAAAGTGCAAAAAATAATAAGAATAAACATCCCATATTTCTAGTAGTTTGGTCCAACCTAACCTACGTCCACTCCCTAGAACCTCCCATTTTAGGTGTTACACTAAACGTTTAGTAACTCTCTTTTAGCCCCCACAGCTAGGCGTTGAAGCTCTTACAAAATCTTCCATCTCCCCCAGTGCGTTAGAGGACCTGAAATCATTTTCATCCTCCTTGTGGGGCAAAGAACCTGGAATCTTTTTCACCCTCCTAGTGAGGTATTAAACCTGTAATCACTTTCACCTTCTCATGTGCGGCAGAGTAGTCTAGTCCTTTGATATCAAAGAGATCTTCTTCTTCCCAAAACATCCCTCAAGATAAATCTTGACTATGATGGTATTAAGGTGCAAGCTTGCCGGAGCGACTTCATGAAACTTTCTCCACACTCCCCTGAAACCCCTTTGCAAGGATATTCTCCCTCTCAAACTACACCCTTTTGTCTCTCCATTTTAAAGCTCTCTCTTCAAGTTTTCTCTAGAGGAAAATTACCTCAATTACGTGCTAAATAAACTTACAATGTCTTTGGAGAAAGCTTTAGTATAGGTCTTTAAAAAAATCTTAAAAATCAAATTGTTGCAGCAAAGATCATCCAGTACGATCATAGGGGCATCCACTATTATGTGCAGAATTTGAAAAATAGTAGAAACTCAATTCTAGTGCAAAATATCATCCTGTACAATCGTAGGATGATAGACTATGATGTGAAAAATTTGACATGATAAAACTATAAGGTGTCTGTATAGTGCAGTACGATCAGTTCAAATCTGCACTGATTGTCAAGTGCAAGATTGAGGATCATCCAGGACGATTACAAGAAAAATTATAGTATTTCATCTGGGATGATCAAGTATCATCCCAAGTTTCTCTCAAGTCATCCAATACGATCTTCATTGATCATCCTTGATAATTGGATTGAATAAATTAATCATAATTAGTCTCCTAATCACAAGATCAATTTAGGCATGATTGTCATAGATCATCCAGTATGATATATGTCATCCTGAATGATTAGAATAAAATATGAATATTAAGATCTTGCCTAAATTATGATTGGCGGCTATTTTTTATGATCATAACTAATCCTCCTGGAAGATCTAAATCATCTAGTACGATTAGTTAGATGAGCTGATCGTACAATATGATGTAAATCACAAAGTATGATTAGTTCAAAATTTGATCTTCTAGTTTTGACTCAATCTCACTCTCCTTGAGTGTATGTGTGTATGCATGGTCACCAAGCTATCATACACTCTTACAGGACTTGACTTAAGAAATAAAAAAATGTATCAATGAAAATTACAAAATCTTCATAGTATAACATATTCTACCCAATCTTGAGCCTTAAATCTTTATTAGATGGTGTATGGTGCTCCTAAATTATTAGTACATATACAAACAAATATACATTACAAATATAAGGAGATATAGCGATGAAGGACATAATGTTTGTTATCATTAAAAATATAAACTCGTGAGCTCGAGTTGCAACAATATAGAGTTAGTGTTGTGTACATGTAGGTTGCAAGAAAATTTTCAAGCTTTTTGCACTTTTGTTTTTCACTTCTATATTTTTTAAAAAAGTAGAGAACCATGAGAGCTATAATTAAAAAAAAACCATAAAATATGTATCAATGGAAACACATGCAAGAAAGAAAATGTTAACAGTCATTAGTGCAACTTTCCTATTTATAAACACTACGACTCAATTTTCTTTAAAATTTTTAGGCATATAACCCTTATAAAAAAATTTAGGTTGGAAGTAAAGGAAAAACTAAAAATAAATTATGTGATTGCTCCAAATTATACATTCAACAATAAGATGTAAACCTGGAAAAAACATTCATGGACAAAATATTAGTTTGTTAAGCCGCAATTAATAAAAGTAAACATAAATTATAAGATAAGTGTAATAAAATATGCTTGAAACTTCATTATCTTTGTTATGAAGAAAAAAATCTTTTTTCTAAAATTTCTCTGACCTGACCTTCTAAATCTGATTGCTAATTACCTTTCCATGAACAGTTTATCAAGTTAAAAAATCAATTTTCTATTAATAATATGAATCATAATGAGGTTTAGTTTGGGTGTCATTTGATTTCAAAATTTCTCTTAAAAAATCAATTTTCTATTAAAAAATCAATTTGATGTCATTTGGTTCATCTCCTTGGGAAGTTCAATTCGACTATAAGCTTGCTAAACCAGAATTTGAATGATCCAGAATTTAATTTTGAATTTTTTTAATTCATATTTGCATCAAGATTCACGTCCGATCTAGACAATTTTTGGTGACGCATCACACAGAAATAAGAAAAATTACATAATTGAACACTATTATATATCTTTAATTTCTTGAGCCCTTCTCCAAATTTTTTTAATGGTTGCATTAATTTCTTATCGTGAATGAATCAAATTGAGCTGAGGATCAACTTAATTGAGCTAAGCTTGTTTAGTTCTTATTGAGCTCAAGCTCAGTTCAATTGCGGGAGCATGTTTAGAAAGCTCAAGCTTGATTGAATTGTTGAGTTTAGTTTCTTAATTTTAAACTAAAATTTAAAATTTTTAAATTTATTTTATTTTTAATATAGAATTAATTTATAAAGGGATAAAACATATTACATAATGCTAATTTAAATTAATTTTTAGATATAATTTAAATTAATTAAGTAGCTCAACGATCTAATGAGATTGAGCTGGAGCTCATTTAATTTACGACCTGATGTATAGACTCGAACTCAAACTCATGGCTCGATAAACTCAATTTGTAAGCTTGTTAACAAGTATTGCTTTAACTGACATGGCTCACTTATACACCTACATGGATTCAATTTAATACTCTTCAAAACAAAGCCTAACTGCATGTTTGTTTGTGACAACTTTTTTGCCACTTTGTTTTTCCAGAACGCACTTAATGTTTCTATTTTTCTGCTATATTTTCAATGATTTGAAGAAATTTTTATACAAGGAAGTATCCTTTTACAACAAATTTCAAAAAAAAATCTTCTCCTACAACAAATTTTCAACCTCCTTTATAAAATGCTACAATATTTCCAAACAAACCCTAAGTCTTTAAATTTAAGCAATTCATGCATTAGATCCTTGAATCCTAAAATTCTGTCAGCGACTTAATTTAAATATTATACAACCTAACATATATTTGTTATCATTAAAGCAAGCGTATCACTTCATTAGCTCATGCGGCTAGCAGATTCTATCACTCGGTATCTTAAAGATATCTAAATAAAATCATTAACATGTATTACTTGATTGATATAATCAATAAGAAGTTTATGAGAAAATCCAAATCAAAGTAAAAATTTTTAAAACTCATTTAGTAACAAATAATTATAATAGCAAAAAGAAGGATTCAATACACCAAAATACAAAACTAATTAATCAATCTTCCAAAATTTCCTCATAAATCGTTGAGATGAGGACCTCCAAAATTTCTTCATGATTGCTTGAGACATAAACATTGCCAGGTTGAGCAAAAGAAGGAACAAATGGTGTTGGGGGCATATCCAAGCTCTGAAAGTTTGTTGTGAGCATTTGAACAACTTTGCTCATAGATGGACATTCTACTGGATTCCATTATATGCGCCAAAGTGCTATTATGGCAAGCTTTTTCATAATTTCTTCATTGCCATCCATTTCCATGGCTAATCCCATGCTATTGCTATGGACCAACTTGTTATATATCTGCTATGGTAAATAAACTTCACTGAGGTTCTCAATGGTAGGATCAACATTTTTCCTCCTTCTGATCATTTATAGCAAAAGCATTCCATAAATATATATATCCGACTTATGAGAGACTGGCCCAAACTTTCTAGAGTAGACTTCTGGTGCTCAAACTTTGCTCATAGATGGTCACCAAGTCAAGTTAATTAAAGAAAATGTACAATTCTGGTCAATTGTGTTGAGCAAAAGACTTTTTACCGCGTTTATGGCAAGCTTAGACTTTTAAGTAGAAGACCATGATGAATAATTTTATATCGTGAATAAGAAAGGCGATATTTGAGATGGTTTGGAATTCCAAGTTTTGGAAAGTCCAACGGAAGTAACGAATACAATGACATAGCCCCATCAAATGGTTCCCAAGTAAAAATCAATAGGTGAAATGAACATTCACTTTCCTATTTCAACAAAATAAAATCAACTGAGAAATTTCACACAAATAATTTATATTCACTATAAGATAAGGAAAACAAAATAAGAACGTATATTTTTATTGATGAAAATTTGCCACAAAACTTTTTCTACTGTAATTTCTGAGGAAATCAATAGCAAAAATTTTGCTGTTAAGTTACATAGAAATTTGGACTAAGGTGGCAATTGAGTGTTAATTGTATAGATTTACTCATATTTGTACTTTTTTTGTATATTAGTTTCTTTGTTTACTATAGGTCTTATCTTCAGTATGACACATATGTTTTTTCTTTGCCTATAACTTATTAGTTTAACTCTCCTATCTGTGTCAAATAACTTGCATTTTAGGCGTAATGTGCATCATGTTATATTTATTTATGTATTACTATTCAATTATCACTAAAAAGATTTTCCTATTCAGTCTTTTCTTGGAATTGTGAAAGCATCTTTATTATGAAGCCCCCAAACCTTCTCTCCTTGCCTATCTCGAGATCCCTCCAACTTCTCAAAGCCTCTCCCAACTATTCGGTAGCCTCTAAAGTACCCTTTAATGAAGAGAGAGAAATAGATAGAAAGAGGAGATTTGGAGCTAACTTTCAATCCCACTAAAGCTAGCTCTTGGAGTTTTCTACAATGTTAAAAAGGTCTTTTTCCAGGAGAAAAACAAGCCCAAGAACTCATAAATCCATCCTCTGGTTAAAATATATTAAAATAATTATATTTCTCATCTCTTTATCAGAGCCAAGAGGAGCTATAAGATCAAAATTAAGAATGCAAATAGCATGGCCCTTAGAGCTTATAAGACAAACATTTGCCACAGGCGGTCTTCGTTTGAGGGCGAGAGAGGAGCGAAAGGGAAAATGAAAGTGGTGCGCGAGGTTGTAACTCGTAAGTTACGAGAGAGGAGTAAAGGGGAAAACGAACCATTGATTATTTTCAAGTGTCAAGAAAAAATGTTGGTAGTTACTCTGGATTAACAACTTTAAAAGAATTAATTAAAAAAATTAAAAGCAAGTTTTCTCATTTGCGAACATGTTGCTCTATTAAGCCACTAAAATAATCAGTTTTAAGCCCCTTTAGGCTTTCAATTTTAGATTTAGCCAAATCTTTTGAGGAGATCTCTCGTCCTAAGTCCTCCCCAGCAGCTCTTCGTCAAAATCTCTTTTCATCATTCGGTCCACAATGGAAAGTCATTCTTCCCTCTCTCTTTCAATATTTTACCCTATTAGCCTTTCTCTCTCTACAGTTGAAGCATTGCATGGTTCAGGTAGAAGGTGGATTGAAAACTTGAAATGGGAAAAGCCTGTAATAAATAAAATGAAACCTGATAAGGGGTTGTACCATAATGGATGCTTAAGTATGGAAGTGAATAGAAGAGCTGAATATGCACAGTATGGATTTGGTTGGGTGCGTTGTCATGAGTGCGCGACTGCAGAATTTCCATTGCACAAAAAGAGTGAGGAAAAGAAAAAACCTTCACAGGAATTAATTAGAATAGTTATATTTGTCATCTCTTTATCAGGAGATGACAAATATATTTGCATTTTAATTTTAAAATTTATTTTGAAATTGATCTAAATCTTAAATGCATGGAGCCCCCAAACACCAGGCATTAAAGGATTAGGATACCAAGAGCTTAAGTTTAAAATTTCATTAAATTTAAAAAAGTTTTTTGAAAGTTATGAGCAATTCAAGTTTTAGTTTAATTTGAACTAAAATCATTCTCTCAATATGTGCCGTTAAATCATCTAATCAAATGGCCCATATAAAATCCACGTGCATGCTGACTTTGGGGTTCAAACATGGGTTTTTTTACTGAAATGGTGCAGGAGACATGCATCTTCTGGATTCTCCGATTCGACCAGATCAGTCAGCCCGCTTTCATTGCCCGCGTGGATAAGTGGTACACCGAGGTTGGATATGTACTTTGCCAAGCATCAAATGGCTGTGGCTACCATAATTATTATGGTGCTACTAAATTTTATTTAAAATTAAATTAAAAATAGGTTTAATTACTCATAACTTGAAAAAATCACAAAAATTCAATTTTTCCACCAAGTTGGGTGATTTTATACTAGTTGGAAAGGTTTTGAGACTTAGTATTTAGCAGAATTAATTTTGTTAAATTTTAATCTGTGGAATATGGTGGAAATCTAAGCATTTTATACATCCCTAATAATTTTTATAGGTCATGATATGCTCAGGATTGCTGTGAAATAAATTTTCAAGGAGATTTATTCATTTTGGACCCATAAATTTGAAAACTCGTAATTGTCGAAATAAGTAGGGTTTTTCCTTCATTTTTTGTGGTGTGCTTGTGTATGTGTAAGGGTTAGCTAAAATTAATTTCAAGCCTATTGGAACACTAGTGACACCTAGTGAAAAAAATTAAGGGATTTGTTTAGAGAACTTAGAGAAATCCTAAGAAATTCTACACATATCTAATAGGGGTTAAACTTTAACAAAGTGAACTTATTGACATCATAAACTCGTTATTTTAATTTCACTGAAGTTTGAATTCATTTAATAACAAAATTAAGCAAAACAAAATTTAACCCATTTATGGGGCCTAAAACTTAAAAGAATAAATCTAAATTAAATAAAAATACAAATAAAGGCTCAAAATATTCATAATTGAATATTGTATCTAAGAAAATTAAAAGCATCATCACCAACCTTTAGAATTGATCCAAATTTAATAAATATAGAAATTTAATGATTAATTACAAAAATTTAAAAATAATAAAAGTAATAAATAAATTTTGATCACTTAAAATCATTCTTATAAGTCATTTTTGACATTTGATGAAGGTTTTAAGTGATTTGAAATCAGTTTGGAACCAAAGTAAAATTAATCCCCCTAATTAAGTAATTAAATAATTAAATTAAATGCATACTTTTTAAAAATTTATAAATAATTACAAAAATCACTAAAATTGATCAAATTCAAAGGCATTGGACTTTTCCTTATGTCTAATATTTATGAAAATAATAAGTTACCATAATTCAATAAAAATAATAACGTCAGCATTTTGGTCAATATTAGTTCAATAAAACACCTAAACTTGAAAGATTTATAACTAAATATAGAAAATATAAATGTAACAAATTGATGGAAGTTGTACTAATCTTAGGGTCTAATATTTATGAAAAAATATAAAAACTCAAAAACTTAATGTAAATCCAAAAGTCAAGAAATGGAACATTTATTTAATACATTAAAATATTCAATTAAATATAAAAATCAATAAATAACTAATTTTTTAGTAAATCATCAATCTAATTAATTAAATAAAGTTATAACTTTAAAATTTAAAATAAACATTATATCAACAAAGTTTTTAAGATGGACTATCTCAGGCTATGGGATTAAGTGCTTATTGGGACAACTCCACAAACGTATTTGATGAAATATAAACCATAATTCATAAAGCTTAATAAATAATTAGCAGTATAATCATAAATCTAAATAAAAAATAATAAACTAAATCAAACGTAAGATCAAAGATAACAACAAGGTAGCTCAGGCCTATGAGGTTATTAAGTTAGCCCTAATGATGGTGAAATAAACCTCACGACCCTAGTGTAAACAAAGGCAGTTATTATCCAACCTAAATAATTAGCCATAAATAACTAAATAGTGGAAGCCTCCGTTCCTTATGTAGATTTCATTTTGAAGAACATAAGTGTATTAAATTTTGAGGCTTAAAGACTAAAACACCTTATAAATATTTAAGACTTTAGAGAAGCAATAATTAATCAACTTTAATATTTAAAACTCATCAAAAAATGAACACTAAAATATTAAACTTAAAGTCAAACTAAATATTCCTTTAACCTACAACAAACATAAGAAAATATTGAAAGCTCCAAACAACAACTCATTTAGGATACACCCAAATCACACAGTCTCATACACATACTATAGATGGCTTGTTTGTACTAAAGACTATAGTTTTAAGCTAGATTGTTGCTCCTTTTACTTGCTTTTTATGATATGTATTTTTATGTTAATTTCATTATATACTGGTTGTCATAGCTTAATGTGTTATGTGATGCCCTTTTGATGTGATATTTTTGCTATATTACTTATTATATGACGTGATGGATGATAGATTTCTCATAGGTTAGGGCCAATCCGGATGCTTATAAAGTTTTTAATAGATGTCAGGCTTATGCAAGGCCATAAGGTGGGGGTAATTAAAATGTGATTAATAAAATTTATGTAGTTTTAAAATAGATAAGCACACTTGAAAAAAAAAATTAAAAGCAAGGCCAAGTGAATGAATTAGCTCAAATGGGACTATGAAATTATTATAAATTCTTATAATATTTTGATGATTTAATATATAAACTGCTTAGGATAATATTCAAGTAGTATTAGAGTCATTTTGAATTTTTTACAAGAAGTTTTAAATTTCAAAGATTTGTGAAAGTTAATTGAAAATGGGATATTGATATACAATTTTGGATCAAAAGAGAAAAAAAAACATCCTTCAAGGAGGAGTTCATTTAATTTGGAGATCCAAATTAGGATGACTTGAAATCCAAAGGGAAAAGAAACACGCCCTTCAGGGAGGAGTTCTTTTCAATTAGATATCTAGACACAGCAAATCCAAGAAACATGAAGGAAAGAACTGAAGAAATTAATACAAAAAATATTCCATTTGAAAACTTGCAGTTGAAACTTGTTCACTATGAATTAGGTTGTTAAACCTAAGCTTATGTCTCACCGGCTAACCAAGAGGGGGGTGAATTGGTAATTAAAAATTTTACACCTCTTTTTAAAATTTAAAACCACGAAAATTAACTTTAGTGAATTTAAAAAAAAATGTTTTTCAACCACAAGTTTAAAATAGTAAAGCAAAAATAAAATAAGCGGAAAAATAAAAGATATGAGATCTATTGTGGTTCGGCCAAACATGACCTACATCCACTCCCCGGAGGCACCCTCCGAGTATTGCACTAATACCACTAGTGACTCTCCTTTTGCACCCACAGCAAGGCGGAGAAGCCTTTACAAAAACTCTCTTCCACCACTACCCGGTGCGGCAGAGAACCGTCATCCTTTTACACTCTTCCCAATGTTGGCAGAGAACCGTCCATCCTTTCACACTCTCCCGGTGTAGGCAGAGAACCCTTCGTCCTTTCACACTCTCCTAAGTGTGGGCAGAGAACCCTTTGGCTGTTTACACTCTCCAAGTGTGGGCAGAGAACCGTTCGGCTATTCACACTCTCTAAGTGTGGGCAGAGAACCCTTCGTCTGTTCACACTCTCTAAGTGTGGGCAAAGAACCCTTTGGTTGTTCACACTCTCCTAGTGTCGGCAGAGAACCGGATCTCCTTGACAGATCTACTCACAAGAAATTTAGAAGGAAGAGAGAAAAGAGTGAAGTAATAAAAAAACACAAGTAGAGATTCTTACCTTTGAGTTCCAAGTGAATAATTCACGCTCCAGTAGTAAGAAATCTCCTACAAACACTCTCTCACACTCTCTCCTTGACTCTCCTTTCAATTGGCACAAAGATCAGTAAGCAAAAAGATTAAGTGGCATTCTAAATTGTACTATTTATATGAAAGACAAGAAAAACTGTCATAAAACTGTAAATCTTCAAGTCATCATGTAGTTGATCATCCCGTACGATCGTGGATCGTCTTGGACGATTTTACTTAAATGTGCTGGAAATGAACCAAATGTATATTGGTATGAACTGAATTCATACCCGATCATCATTCCGTATGAACTAGGTTCATCTGGTACGAACAATTATACCATATGTCATTTCCCAAAAACTGCAGGACGTCGCCAAAATTTGAAGTGTCGGCTCACTTTGTCCTGGGACGAATATGAGTTCGTCCAGATGAAATTTTTATAGAGAACAATTCATCCTGGAATGAATTTTTCTTTCGTCTAGATGAAATTTTTCCATAGAGCATTTCGTCCTGGCACGAATATAAATTTCGTCTGAACAAAAATTTTCCAGAGGACATTTTATCCTGGGATGAATTTGAGTTATTCTGGATGAAAATTTTCCAGAGAGCATTTCATCCTGGCACAAATATAAATTTTGTCTGAAAGAAAATTTTCCATAGAACATTTCATCCTGGGATGATTAAACATTCGTCCTGGACAATCAGGACTTAGAAAAATTTTCTTCAACTCCTGTTCTTTCCATTTTTCTTTAGAGGAGATAATTAACTTGATCGTCCAATACGATCAGTATAAATTTTTAAAGATCTCCTTAAGTGTGTGTGTGTGTGTTTATTCACTTATAATCACTCCCTCTCAAACTTAATTCAAAGAAAAGTACAAGCTTCAATTCACAAAATCTCTCATGCTTAATTTGATTTGAAGTCTTCAGTAGTCTGGAGTTTGATTTTCCTGAAATGTTAGTTCACACAAGAGAAAAAATAAATCTTCCAAAAAGTGTTAGGAGATATCAATACTTAAAACAATAATATTTGGAATCATCAAAACTATACAAGTTGTAAGAATGTAAAACATGCAAATAATAAATCTCTTAACACTTGCATCTCCTGTAGGAAAAGAATTCAGGATGTTATCTATTGAGCTTGATCCCTTTTAATTTTTGCAGTCCCTAAGTAACAATTAAGTGGCATTTTCCATATGGCCTTTTACATTTATTTTATATTATAAAATTGATGATTTTTTTAAATTATTTATGTAGTTGAAATTGTCTCCTTTTATAGATTTTGTATATGCAAGTCGAATTTATTTTAGTCTGGAATGCGATTAGCCTCTTATGGATAATGAAAAAATTTCTTCTACTTATAACATAATAAAGAAAATATCATGCTCACATAGAGAGATAAATACTCTTAAGTAGTAAGCTCTAACACCCTCTGAGTTTCTCATGTATTTATATTTACCTTCTCTCCTTACTAGGCACCTCCCCATGTATGGTTCGTGCTAGACTACCTAACATATTAGGATGCAGTTTTGTGTAGTGGATGTTGTGCATCTCTTGGGAAAATTATATTTTTATGGCTAATTTTTAAAGTTCATCATGCATTTTTTACATATAAGGTCAATCAGCATGCAATACATTAGAAACTAATTAAAAAAGTAATAAAATTTTAATTGCATCAAGCAAAATCACCATACATAAGTGAAGAGGCCAGTTAAGAACTTCTCTAGATGTCAGCCCCAAGTTTTCCAAAACATAAGTGATAGCCTACCCATCTATCATAAGACTGAACTCGTGATTTCAAGGCGCCTAGGTGATTTAGCTGGCTTTTCAATCTAGACTAAGGTAAGCCCTCTTTTCATGTCATTAGTTATATTTGGGTCATTATTGTTTAGGATCCTAAGTGAGCCCAAAAATCATAAGTCCCTAATATAAAAAATTTAATTCCAAATTTCTAATAAAATATCAACTCAAACTAAAATTTTCCCTACTCTAAAATTCAAAGCCCAACTTAGGATAGGCCATGGTGCTTCTGAATTATTTTCATAATCCCAAAGTGCTCCATAACTTTCATTCTTCGGCCTCGAAAACTAAGTGCTAGAAAATTGTTCCAATACCTATTAAAATTCTCATATCATTCCTTACATATTACTCCTAAAAAATCCAAAATAAAATTTCTATCATAATTTTAATCAAAACTATTCACAAGAAGCCTTAAAATTCATATTTTTATAATTTACTATGAAGGTTTGACTTCAAAGGAGATATACTACCACATATAAAATAAACCCTTCCTTACTTAGCTTCTAAATAGGATGGGAAAAATTATTATTTTGGAAAATATAAAGGATGGTCATAATTGTCACATTCAAACTATGAATAATAAATTATATTTTATTTCTTTGAATGGATATATCTTTTATTAACATGCATTTGAGTATGAAATTAATGATAGTACATCCAAATTATCATAGCTAAATATATGATCGAATAATATTTTGGCCTTTCGGAGTCATATGTAATTCTTTCATGAAATTTATAGTTTGTAATCTGAACCCATGCAAGAATGATAATTTTCCCAAAAAAAATATAATTATAGTTAATTTGTACACCTCCCGAGAAAAATAATTTTTTTGGGGACTCCGTAAGTGAGATAAATCTCTCTATCTTTAATAATAGAAAAAATCTTCTTACATCAATATTTAAAACAACCTTCATTCTGTTGATCCCTCTACCCATTTAATTCTTGGGTGAGAATTGAAAGTTCGACAGGGATGTTAAGCCCTAATGAACTAGTCCCAAGGCTAACCAACAGGGGGAGTGAATTGGTATTATAAAAAATTTTTAAGCAAAAGAACAAACTTAAACCAAAGTTCACCATAAAGAAATCAAAGTATGAAAATTAAATATGAAAGCAAAAATAAAGAACACATAAATTTATAGTGGTTCGATCAACTTGACCTATATCCACTCCCCGAAGCCTCTCCTCCGAGTTTTGTATTAAACACAATGTCTCTCCTTTTACCCCCACAGCAAGACGGAGAAGACTTTACAAACCTCTTTTCCATCGACCTAGGTGAGGCAGAGATCCCAACTCCTTTCACTTCCTCCTAAAGCAGGCAGAGTACCTTGATCAGATGCTGAAGTAGACCTCTCTAGAACCCCCAAGGAACTAGGGATGATGATAGATCATTTCTTGGAGAAACCTTTATGAAACTCCTCATAAACTCCCCCTCACAAGATCCTCTCTCTCTCTCCCTTGCTCTCCTCCTCCTCTTGGCTCTCTTAGGTCAAAACTGTAGCAAAAGATACTCTTTAGGGTAGAACAAGAGATCTTATATTGAAAAGCTTCAAAATAGCGCCTGATTGCAACAAACTGACTTTATCATCAAGGTGATATGATATAAATATCGTCTTGTATGATCAAAACAGATTTAGCTCAATCAGTCAGGATGATTCAGAATGATCATAAGGTTTTTTTTTATATTATCCACACTAATGGGATATCATCCTGTACGATTAGCATAAATCATTGAATATCTTCTAGAACTTCACCCTGAATGGATGTCAAGATGATGTAAAGATAACTTGATTGTCCAGGATAATCTCACGATCATCCCAAATGATTAGTTCAATTCAGCACATATCATCTAGAATATCGCCCTGAATGGAAGCTGACCGATGTTTAATTTTCCAGGAATAACTAAGGTTTGTGAACTGATCATCTCAGCCAATCCTGCAATCGTCTAGAATGATATGATTGAGCAATCAAATCTTAATTACTTTCCTAAATTACTAGATTAATTTAGGCATAATTGTATTGGACAATGTCCTGGGTAATATCCAAAAATAATAGATATCTAAATAGATCTAGCAGCTGATTCTTTCTGATTTGAGCCTATCATCCTGGCCAATACAAATATCATCCAGGACGATGCACCTAATGACAGCTACCTTAACTTTGGTGCCCTAATTAGGGTTTCTATTTTTAACTGATCATCAAGGTAGATTTTTGGATTATCTCGAACAATGTGATCAAATACAAAAAACTCTAAAAACAGTCAGAAAATTTCTCCTAAGTGTGTGTGTGCAATGTTACTTAGCATCAAGAACCACATCATTTATAATTGACTCAAGAAAAGGAAAAAGATTACAAACTGACTCGAACCTAATCTACCCAATCTTGAGTTTGTTCAAATTATAGTTTGATCTTGTGGACCTGAAATGTTAGTAGGCAAGATAGTCATAAAAAATAAAAGTGTTTGATATCATCAAAATTATATTCCTTGAAACTAGATTCACAACAATCTCTCCCTTTTCTTATGATGGAAAACAAACAAACTTTCAAAACTAAATAAAATAAAAATAACTCAAACACTACTCCCCCCTTTGACATCACAAAAAAAGAGGGAAAAACTAAAAATGAAAAGGTAGGAAAAATAATAACGAATGCAAAGTTTTTTTTAATTCAAAGCATGAATATGATAATATCTCTATGTGATTTAATTTTAAGACTTGTAAGACCAATGAGTTAACATCATCGAAATTTGAAATCGATAGAATATCCTATCCTGTTAACCCTAGCTCGGACTTCCTTAGGGTAAAATCAGCTTTTGAGAATAAAAGGCCTAACTGAGAAAAACTAATTGAATAAGAAAAAGAGATCCATTCAAGACTTAGTTTCAGAAAAATGTCTTATAGAATGTTGTACCAAAGTTATTTGTCACAATCGTGAAGTTCTAAATCAAGCCTTTGAAAATATCAAATGACATATGAATTCTTCTAAGTTTTAAAAGTTTGAAAGAGAAGACAACTTACTTTTGGTGGGCTCATTTTATGCCTCTTATCAATTGAATGACGCGCTTTGCACATCTTTTTTTTTGATACACTTTGTGTATATTTCTCAATTTAGCGACATTGCATATCTTTTGATTTGACATCATTGGTCACTTTTTTTTATTTTTGTAAGTTAGATCCCTTTACAAAACTTTTAAATACTCTTAGTTGTGAGTATATCTTCAAGATATTAGAGAAGAAAAACTCACTCTCTAATATAAAGAAGAACAAACCACAAAATAGAATTAAAATCATATGATAAATATAATGATAGGATGACGAGAAAATTTGAAAGTAATACAAAGATTTTGAATATTATAAATATAAGATAGATTACCATAGCAAGATAGAAAATATCTCAATTGCAAAGTCTAGTTGTTAATTTGAGATAGACTTTTGTTTAGAAAAGAAAATTACACAACTAAAAGAGGTTAGAGGAAGAGAAATAATCAACGGTATTTTCTCTGTTTAATATATTAAGAGATGTAAAATATTAACTACAAATTTTTAAAAATTAAAAATATGGCGTAAAATATCATTTCAGCAGTGATCACAAAAAACAAAAACTAAAATAGTAGAAAGAAAAAAACTAGTAAAAAGTATGCAAAGAAAAATAAAATAAAATAATAATAAAAATAGAAAATTTAGAATTTAGTAAATAACAAGTTCATGCATTTAATGCAATCAGTCCCAATCTGGTCCTTAAGTTGCTAAAAGTGTTAAAAGCTAGTGGTTTAGTAAAAATGTTAGCCAATTGATTCTTAGTTATCACAAGGTATAACTCAATATTTCTTTTGGTCACAAGGTCTCTACTAAAGTGATATCTTATGTCAATGTATTTGATTCTTAAATATTAGATAGGATTCTTAGAGATGCAGATGGCACTAGTGTAATCACAAAGGATATAAATTATGCCTATAGGTAATCCTAAATCCATAATTTATTACTTCAACCAAAGAACATGGGCCACACAACTTCCTAAGGCAATGTACTCAGCTTCAGTAGTGGAAAGTGCAATTGAGTTTTATTTTCTATTAGACCAGGAGATTAAAGAATGTCCTATAAATTAACAAGTTCTATAAGTGCCCTTTCTATCCACCCTACATTCTGCAAAATCAGAATCAGAATATCCAATGATCTTAAAAGAAGTGTTGTGCCTAGGATTCCAGATTCCTAAGTTTTGAGTCCCTAAAAGATATATAAGAATTCTCTTAATTGCAGTCAAGCGGGATTCCTTAGGATCAGCTTGATATCTAGCACAAAGACTATATTAGGTCGACTAGCAGTCAGGTAAAGTAAAGATCCAATCATCCCTCTATACTTCTTTTGATCAATAGATTTTTTATTTGAGTCCTTATCCATTTGAATATTAGAAATCATGGGAGTGTTTATTAGCTTGGATTTATCCATTTAATTTTTCTTCAAGATTTCCTTAATGTACTTTAATTGACTTATAAAGGTTCCATTATCTAATTATATTATGCTAAACTCCAAAAAATAGGACAACTCTCCCATCATACTCATCTCAAACTCCTTACTCATTTTTTTAGAAAAATTATCACATAGCTTTTTATCAGAAGATCCAAAAGTTAATCATCAACATAGATTTAAATAAAAAGCAACTCATCTCCTACTTTCCTTAGAAAAAGGGTGGTGTCTACACTTCCCTTAACAAAATCTCGCTTTAGTAAAAATGTGTTAAGTCTCTCATACCAAGCTCTTGGTGCTTGTTTTAATCCATATAAGACCTTTTTTAATTTGAAAACATGATTTAGAAATTAAGAACTCTTAAAACCTGGGGGTTGCTCTACAAATACATCCTCTTTTATTATCCCATTTAAAAAGGCACTCTTCACATATATTTGGTAAAGCTTAAATTCCTTATAACAGGCAAAGGCTAGTAGCACTCTAAAGGCTTCCAATCTAGCTACATGGGTAAAGGTCTCCTCAAAATCAATCCCTTACATTGGGTTCTACCTCTTAGCTACCAATCTCACTTTATTCCTAACCACCACACCAGAATTATTCATCTTATTCTTAAAGACTCATTTGGTTCCAACTACACTTTGTCTATTTGGTCTTTCTACAAGCTCCCAAACATCATTCATAATAAATTGATTTAATTTCTCTTGCATGGCTAAGATCCAAAACTCATCAGGCAAGACTTAATTAATGTTGGTGGGTTCAGTCATTGAGATAAAGGCAGAGTGGTTTACTTCCTTCCTAAGTCCATGCCTAGTTCTAACACCTTCAGAAGGGTCTCCTAAGAATAGTTATTTAGGATCGCTCAAAGAATATCTCCAATCCCTAGGCAAGGTGTGTGTAGGTTCTACCCTTTCCTCTAGATTTGCATTTTCTACTCCTTGGATAATCTCACCTACACCTTCAGTGTTTTGTGGTTCTACACTGTTTTCCAAAATTTCAACTCCTTGGGTAATCTCTCCAACACCATCCTCATCCTCAACTCTAGACTAATTAGAATTAGATTTATCAAACACTATATGAATAGTCTCCTCCAGGACTAAAGTCCTCTAATTAAACACCCTAAAGGATTTTCCAACACTATAATATCCTAAGAACACTCCTTTATCTGATTTTGGGTCAAATTTTTCTAAGTGTGACTTCTAATTATTAAGAATGAAAACCTTACAACCAAAGACATGAAGGTGGGAAAGGTTGATCTCATAGGGTGTCTTGTCAAGTTTGGCTCTAACATTCACCCTATTCAACACAAAATAAAACTGTATTTATCGCTTCAACATAAATGTATTTTGGAAGTGAATACTCAACAAGCATGGCTCTAACAGCCTCAACTAAGGTCATTTTCTTCTTTTTAGCTACCTGTTCAGCTAAGGGGTCCCAGGAGCCTAGAAGTTGTGAGTAATCCCTTTATCGTCACAAAAGTCTCAAAATCTTTCATTTTGAAACTCTCCACCATGGTCACTATGGATGGTCAAGATCTCAACACCTAACTTTTTTTGAATCCAAGTAGAGAAGGATCTAAACTCACCAAAAGACTCACTCTTATATGAAAACAATTTAATCCAAGTGAACCTTGAGTAGTCATCAACAATCACTAATCCATAGACTTTCCCCCCTAAGCTGGTAGTGCTAATGGATCTAAACAAATATATATAAAGGACTTCTAAAGTTCTAGAGGTAATAATGTCCTTAATGGAATGGAATGGAAAGAGGAATAGACTTGCTTCCCTAGTTGTCAGGCATCACAATGATGGTCTTTGGTGAATTTAAGCTTGGGGACACCTCTAACTAGGTCATTTTGGGTCACTCTCCTAAGGGTTTTTATACTAGCATTAAATAACCTCCTATGCCACAAGCATGAATCATCAGTAGTAGTTTTTAAGCAAAATAAAGATGCACATTCAATATTATTTAATTCAAGCATGTAAACATTGTTAATCCGCTTTCCCTGCAAAACAGTATTATTATTTAAGCTTATAATACTAGTATTTGCCAAAAAATTTATGATGAAGCCCTTATCGCATAGCTGATTGATGCTTAGCAAGTTGTGTTTCAGTCCATCTATAAGAAAAATATTTTCAATCAAAAGGTTCTTGGAATTTTTTATTATACCTGTGCCCACCACTTTCCTAGTGGTGTTATCTCCAAGAGTAACCTTGCCTCCAGCCCTGGCCTCTAGTATAAAAAATTGATTGACATATCCAATCATGTGACATAAGCATCCATTATTCAGGTAACACATTCTCTCACAAGATCTTTGGTGAGAGCACACCTCTTCTTGATCAGACTGACCAAGATGATCACCCATCAAACACAAGTTTTTGTTATCTCCTCTTCAGCTTCAGTTTCAGATGAGTCAGATGTAGAATCTGCCTAGAAAGCCTTTCGAAATTGCTTCTAGTCCTTATCTTTTTTGAACTTAGATTTCTTCTCACCCTTCTCCTTACTTGGGTGATCCTTAGGTGTAGGACAATCAGCTTTGACATGACTTAGATTCCTACATTCAAAACAAATAATATCAGAGGAAGTTTTATAATTTTTGCTACTCTTACCTTTGTTCCATTTCTGATGGTACTTGAGATTCTTCTTTATAAAGCTTTTAAATTGCCTTGTGATTAAGGCAACATCATCAATTTCAGACCCTGAAGAATAAGTGTCCGTGTTGTTGGCCTTCAGCGTGACAGTTTTCACCTTCTTTCACTCATTTGCATCAAGTTATCTTTTGTTCACCCCTTGCTCGTAAGAAATGAGTGATCCAAGAAAGTTATCAATAGAATAAGTATTCAAATCTTTGGATTCAGTAATTGTAGCGATCCTAGCATCAAAAGAAGAAGGAAAGCATCTCATAATTTTATTCACTCTTTCATAGTTAGTTAGCTCTCTTCCAAAAATATGCAATGAGGTAATAATTTAAGTAGACCTAGTATACATGTCAGAAATTAATTCAGTAGATTTTATACAAAAAAGTTCGTAGTCATGCAACAAAATATTCAACCTAGATTGTTTAATTTCATTAGTTCCTTCATAAGTAATACACAATCTATCCAAAATTTCTTTACCAGTTGCACAAGTTGAAACACACATATAATCTTTCAATTTCAAAGCACAAAAAAAAAAAATAGTTTAAGCATTTTTCATTTAGTTGAGCTAAATCCCGTTCATCAAAAGTTCATTCAGTAAAAGGAAGTTCAATTTTAATACCATTAATTTCACATGACGGAGGTGTATAATCATCCTTAATAAGCATCCACATGTGATAGTCAATTGATTATAAAAAAGTAGACATGAGAGTTTCCCAAAAATCAAAATGATTATTATCAAACAAAGGTGGTCGTGTAATAGAATTTCATTCCGCGATATTACGATTACCAAAGTTATCCATTGATCAATATTCAAAAGTTTTCAAAAACTATACTTTATGAATCCCGCTTTGATACCACTTTAAAGTTTGATAGGGATATTAAGTTCTAATAAACTAGTCTCAAGGCTAACAAAGAGGGGGTGAATTGGTATTTTAAAAAAACTTTAAGCAAAAGCACAAACTTAAACCAAAGTTCACCATAAAGAAATCAATGTGTGGAAATTAAATGTGGAAGCAGTAATAAAGAATAAGAAAATTTATAGTGGTTTGATTAACTTGACCTACATCCACTCCTTGGAGCCTCTCCTCCGAGTATTGCACTAAATATAGTGTCTCTCCTTTCCCCCACAATAAGGCAGAGGAGCCTTTACAAACCTCCTTTCCACCGACCCCGGTGAGGCAAAGAACCCAACTCCTTTTGCTTTCTCTAGAAGCAGGTAGAGAAACCAACACCTTTTGCTTCCTCCTAAAGAAGGTAGAGAACCTCAATCAGATGCTGAATTATACCTCTATAGAACCCCAAAGAACTAGGGACGATGATCAGAGAAGATGATGACAAATCCTTACTTGGAGCAATGTTTGTGAAACCCCTCAAAAACTCCCCCTCATAAGATCCTCTCTCTCTTTCCCTTGCTTTCCCTCTCCTCTTAGCTCTCTAAGGTCAAAATAGCAATAAAAGATGCTCTCTAGGGTAGAATAAGAGGTCCTGTATAGAAGAGCTTCAGAATAGCTCTTACTTGCAACAAACCAACTTTTTCATCTTGTACGATCATTAGAAATTTATCTCAATCAGCTAGGATGATTTGGGATGATCATAAGGTTTTTGTTCATATCATCCAGGATGATAGAATATCATCCTATACGATTAGTACAAATCATTCAATATCATTCAGAACATCACCCTGAATGAATGTCTGGATGATGTAAAAATAACTTTATCGTCCAAGCTGATCTCATTATTATCTTGGATGGTTAGTTTAATTCAACATATATCATCCAGAACATAGCCCTGAATATAAGCACACTAATATTTGATCATCTAGGTACTACTAAGGTTTGTGAACTGATTATCCCGGCCGATCCTGCGATCATCCATGATGATATAATCGATCAATCAAACCATAATTGCTTTTCTTAATTACCAGATTAATTTAATCATAATTATATTATATCATCCAGGACGATATCCTGAACAATGTCCAAAAATACTAGATACCTAAATAGATCTGGCTGTTGATTCTTCCTTATTTGAGTCTATCATCCCGGCTGATATGAATGTCATCAAGGATGATGCACTTAATGATGTCTGCCTCAACCAGGGGGACCTAATTAGGCTTTCTATTTTAACTGATTGTCTAGGCTGATTTTTGGATATTCTTGAACGATGTGAGCAAAAACTAAAAACTCTAAAAATAGTCAAAAAAAATTTCCCCCAAGTGTTTGGGTGTAATGTTACTTAGCATAAGGAATCACATCATTTATAATTGACTCAAGAAAAGGTAAGAGATTACAAACTGACTCAGACCTAGTCTACCCAATCTTGAGTTGGTTCAAATTACAGTTTGATCTTATGGACCTGAAATGTTAGTAGGCAAGGTAGTCGTAGAAAAATAGAAGTGTTTGCTATCATCAAAATTATATTCCTTGAAACCATATTTGCAACAAGAAAGACCAACATCAAA
Source organism: Dendrobium catenatum (assembly GCF_001605985.2). Lineage (NCBI taxonomy): Eukaryota > Viridiplantae > Streptophyta > Magnoliopsida > Asparagales > Orchidaceae > Dendrobium > Dendrobium catenatum. Next base: position 775,912 of record NW_021318628.1, on the reverse strand, counting down.
AAAAAAAAAAAAAAAAAAAAAAAAAAAAGAGAGGTTAGTGAGGGCATGTTCAATAAAAATAAGGCTTTAACATCTTATCCGAAGTTAATTGGTGGAATGAGAAATTTAAGCTAATTAACCTAAATTTTTTATATCAATTTTATGAACCTCATGTTGGGTAAAAACATAACATATTGAGTTCTATGATATGGAGGAAAATCAATCAAATTCAAAATTTCTATTTCCTTTCAAAAACAACAAAGAAGATGAAAATAATTCTCAGGCTTTATTACTATATATCATGGTATATGTTATTGTATCTTTAAATACATAATAAATTTTTATGTGGACAAAATCACAAATGATTTTTATTTTAGGTCATGTTTTTTTTGGCTTAACAAATGTCATAAGAATCAAAATCATTAGTGGCTTTAAAATTTTATTTCAAGAATAAACTAACACAAATCATCTCACTTTTTTTTACAGAAAAAAGTTCTAATGGTTGGAAAATTCTTCTTCTCACTTGATAGAGTTATGATTATAGAAGAACTCATCTATGGTAATTCAATTCAATTTGAAATTGGATTAAAAACTCTTAAGTTATTAGTGAATAGAGGGGAAGTAGTTGACCTATCTGCGATGAAACAAAAAGATGTCCCCATAGTAGAGATTGTTGTAGGAATGAGGTCTAACTCCACCATCCTTAAAATGGAGGCTTGTTGTCACCCCCTTTCACATTGTACACTCTACTAGGGAGGATGAGAAATAGAAATCAGTAATAATGGTTGAAAGGCCATCTATATCTAAGATTGGGTCAAGTTCCAATATCCCTTTTTCTAGCAAGAATCAAAAGAAAAATTCACTGAGAAGGGTGAGGAAGTAAATAACAAAGGCTAGGAAAACTACTGAGTTGAAGGACTTAGGAAAGGTAGAGATTGTGGCTGTTAAGGATGATTATCCCTGCCTCCTCCGCTCTTCAATAAGGAAGGCACTTCTACCCTACCTTTTTTGTAGCGTTAGAGAAGAGGTTTAGCAGGATAGTTTACTCCTCACCATGCTTGATGGACTACTATGTGAAAAAAACCCTTAGTAGAACTTGATTTAAAGAAAAAGGAAGTTTAGGAATATTATTCATACATGTACTACCCAAAAAGGTGAGACTATAGAGGAGTATTTGAAATAAATGAAAGGGATGATTTCCTACAGATTGGAGAAGGAAATTTTTTAGGAAGAAATAACAGAGGGATGGGGCTTGACCTCTCATTAATCTAGAATTAATAAGAAGTATGTGAGGTAGTCTACTACCTTAGTATTGGTGGATTGTTACTACTAGGTACCTCGCCTTCAGTCCAATTAAAAAGAGGAGATAGTCCTCGTTGGGTCTGGAAGAAGCCACCATCATAGTGGTAGGCTTTGGGTCCATCTTGTGAATCTCCATGGTTAGTCACCATTGTGGTTAGACTAGAAAAGTAGGAAGAGAAGAAAATAGTAGAGGCAAAGGGCAAGAGGCCTAAGTCCCCTCAGAGGAAGTATATTCCTAAAAATGTCAGCATAAGTGAGAATAGGTCATCATTTGTAGTAGTTTCTAGAATCGCCACCCAGGTATGAGAGACTTCCACCCCATTAGATGGAGTAAGGTCACTTCCTTAAGACCCTCCACAATCTCTAAAAGAGGAAGTTCCTTAATCTGTTAAGGATGTCACCCTTATGGCTACCAATCCTGAGATAATCAAAGGGGAAAGTGTAGAGGATAGCAAGAAGGATGAAATCAATAAAATATTGATGAAAGAGTGCATAAGAAATTTGAAATTATAATTAATTATAATAATTATTTACCCATCGATCCTCGGTCTATCAAGGTGAAACCCATTAATGAGATAGTTTAAGAGATCAGAGATGGCTTAAGAAATAAAGAAGATATAGATGCCTTTGATCATAAGCAAGATGATCTTTTAAAGGACACTAGTGAAGTGAATATTCCTACCAACAATGTATTTATGATAAAGACCAGATCTTCAATTAGGGATGTTGATCCTAGCAGAGCTCAAATAGAGAAAGAAGAAGAGAAAGATATAGTAGACTCTAGTTCATATGTGTCTGTTAGGCTCAAAAACAAAGATGAAGACATAAGAAATATGGAGAAAAAGGTGGAGGAAATGTGATTAAGAGTTATAGAAATATAGGATCATCTTGCCAAAACACAGCAGCCTCAAGTTGAGGAGTCAAAGCAAACACTGCATACAGTGGCTGAGCAAAGCAAAAAGCTAGAAGTAACCCATAGATTCCTCTGGTTCCCAAGGAACTGGTAGAAAATGACATCGAATAAATGATTAAAATTAGGTAAGAGTGGCCTTAGCCTAGTCCCAATAGATGTTTTCTATTCCAAAGGATACACCCTACCCAGAGGAGTAGGATTTAGTTCCTAATCTGAAGGGCTTTATACCACCATCATTTAAAGTCTTTAGTGGTTTCGAAAACCGTAGATGCCATCTGGATCATTATTATGAAAGTTGTTGCAATGCTCGAGGGTCTGATGCTATGTTATTAAGCAAACTTTTTAGTAGTATTTTTATAATTTCTTTTGAATGGTATACTGATATGCTTAATGACTCAGTGAGGATATTTTCTTAATTAGTTGGAGATTCTATTCTTAAAGAGGTTCTTCGAGACTCAACATCATATTACTGTGGGTGATCTGCTCATCAAAAAGCAAAATCTATGAGAGTCTCTTGTTAAATATATTTTGAGGTGGTGAAACCTCTCAATAATGTGCGAACCACAATTGCAAGAGTAACATGTATTGGAAATTATACTAAAGAATATCTTCAGACCTATTATTTTTCTCTTGAAGGAAATCACGACAAATACTTTTTAGAAATTTCTTAATAAAGAAAAATAACCAATAGAAAGATGGTTCATTCTCTTATGAAGGATTTATCTAATGAAAAGAAAGAAGTGAAGCCTCAAAAGTATTTTGAGAAGAAATCAACCACCATATTAGCAAAAGATGAGGGAAAACACTCGATGAAAAATTAATCTAGTGATCCTCCACATCAACCACTATATGTAAACCCCTATCTTTCGGAAGATCCTTACTCGACATATTTTAAAAAGAAGATGATGAAAGTCTATCCATTTGGAAGAGATCTAGTAAGGAATATTTTTAAAATTTTATTAAATAAAATAGATTTCAAATTGTTAGAGATGAAGAATCCATAAGAGGCAAAAAAGAGGGATGATCCCAATTTTTTGCCCCTACCACTAAATATTGGGCCACACATTTAAGCACTACTTTACCTTTAATGATTGGCTTGGAAGAAACTTCAAACAATGTAACATCATCATTCTAAAGGAATATTTAGCAGATCTAGATCAGGGCTCCATCAAAATTTTCTAAGGAAATAATTATATTATTTCTCTATCCATTGAAGATGTTTGGGATATTGTTTTATCCCAAGCAATTAAAAAATTGATTAACAAATATTTCTAACTTTCTTGATAATTGCCAACAAGAGCCCAGGGCTAGATCTTAGAGGTTGAGCTGGAGGTATTACAGAAGGATAATGAGATGATTTCCTCGCTAGTAATTGTAGGAAATACTATAATCAATAAAAAGAAAAAGTGGGACATATCTATAGAGATGAAACATATAGTTGATGAGAGATGTATTCAGATGGTGCATGGTGGAGTGAAATCCCTTTCTATAGTCACTTTATCTGACTTTTAATTTTCCCCTTCAAAGGAAAAGGGTCCAAAATTAAAAGTCTTTGTGTATATTATAGTGGTTAATAATAATAATTAAATGAATGTAGATTATACTGCAGATCAAATTCAAGATAATGTAGTGATCAATAAAATTTCAAAAAAATTTTGATTCTTCTAATTTGACCACTAAAGAGGATGATTAATTTGAAGTCTTATTATATAGTGACACTCCCAAAATTAATTTTTAAGGGAGTCTGATCATTATAGTTTTTTGTAGATTTAGATTCTCCATCAGAAAGGGATGTTGTGTCACCTAAAGATAGTGTAGAACATAACATAGTCCTTTATCCCAAGGAGATCATGGAGGTACAACTTCATGGTGGAAAGGTCTTACTACTTAGGCTTCTAGCCAAGGAAAAAGGCAAATAAGTTGTATCCAATGTTTAAATTCAAACTTCCACTCAATAACCAAAACCTTTCTTGAATACACTAGGTCATGATCTTGATGTTCCCAAGGTTTATTACAATATCTTAGCCCACTTAGAAAATTACCAACTAGGTTGAGCATTTACGATGCCCTTTTTCTCTCAAAAGAAATGAGGCAATCCCTAATTAATGCACTTCTCTACCTAGAGATATGTTTAACACAGTTACATATAACTTCTTGAGATGAAGCTTTATATTTCAAAGAAATCCTGGGAGTAAACTTTTCTAATGAGGATCTACTTCTGAGGACTGGTGATCATAACTGCCCACCTTACATTTCAATAAATATAGAAAATTTTAGATTATCAAGAGTTGTTTTTTAATCCAAGAGCATCGATCAATATGATGAATATAATGACTCACATATCTGAAAGTATACACACATTAGCTCACTACTAACAAGCTTTTATTATGTGGGTTAAATGAAAAAGATAAGAATGATTTAGGTTCAATCACACTCCTATTAGAGATAGGAGGTTGAAAATATAAGCTAAATTTTATATAATGGATTCGGTGACATCCTTCAATGAGCTTATAGGTTTCCATTAGATCCATGAATATAGGATGGCTCCATCTACCCAGCACTAATGCATCAAGAATCAATGAGATGGTATTGAATGTGTTATTCATGGTGAATTTTAACCATTCTTTAATCACAAGATCAGGATCTATGAAGATGTTGAGTACTATATACCCAAAGGGTACACTACTTGCTATAAAAGTGAAATTATAATCAACGAGGAGAGAAACAATAAAGAAAATACAAAAGCAAAAGAAAAGTCAAAAGAAAAATAGAGAGAAAAAGAGAACAGTAAAGAAAAAAAAAAGATAATGAAGAAGACATCGAGGGCGTGATCATTAAGCCTCCATGTACTTTCCCTCAAAGGGTTGAGAGAATGGCTCAAAGAGCACACAATAAAGGATGTGTTTCATTTGAAAGAAAAACACACCAAATGTATATAAAATTAGAGTTAACTTTGAATGATGACTCAAAAGTACTGGGTGTAAAGATACATTTTGATTATAAAAAGATAAATTCTCCTCCAAAATTTAATATCATGTTAGAACAAGATAGTGATCTAGATGATGATGTTCTAAGAGCTCAAAGTGCTTAGCCTAAATTAACAATGTATAGAAAGCTGAGTAGAAGAATTAAAGCCTTAACCTTAACCCCACTATCAATTGAAAGGTTTATAGGGTTAGCAGTTAAGGACTCTCCTAATCTTGGTGGTGAAGTAGGAAAATTCCAAAAGTTTGTTCCTAGTCCATCCAACTCAAGGAAGGAAGATGATGTAAACCTTAAGGAGGAAGAGTTCAATTAATTAATGGAATTACCTTTAGCTATTTTCCTTTATGTATAAGAAATTATGTATCTAAAGATCTCATGCTAGGATAATGGACCAAGGGAGAAGCTATATACTACAAAATTCTTTGGCATAATAAAAAAAAAAGAAATTTGAATAGGGGTATTAGTTTTGGTACTATTGGTCCATTTGACGATGATTAGTATTATCTCATGATAACAAATCATCTGAATCGGAAAGGGTCCTTATGGAAATTGTCAATTCTCTCAATATGCATTGTATGAAAACATCAAATGATTCCAATGAACTTCAAGTACAAGATGCTCCCCCTGAATTTGAGGAATAAATTAAATCAATAGTTGACAAATTAAAAAAATTAACCTTAGAACAAAGGATGGTCCTTGTCATACCTTTGTTATCTCTTCATTGAGTGAAAATGAGTAGAATGATCTAATCAAACTCCTTCCTGAGTTTAAAACATGACCAAATGTTAGGCTTATCCTCTAGTGTAGAAGTCTATAAACTCAAAATTAAGCTTGATTCCATTCTAATTATGCAAGCTCCTCAATGCATAAATCTCAAGATCAAATAGTAACTCATATATGAAATTTAAAAAATTTTCAAGGCATTATTATTCAAGAGGAACCATATCCCTCTCTAGTTTCTAACATCATGCCAATTCAAAAGAAAAAAGGTCAAATTTGAATTTGTATCAACTATAGAGATTTCAATAAGGTATGTCTCAATGATGAATTTCTCTTGCCTGTACCCAAACTCATGGTAGATATTGCCACTTCTCATTTTTCTTTCTCCTTTATAGATGGCTCATCTAGATATAACCAAATAAAGATAGCCCTAAAAGATGAAAACAATATTGCATTTAGGACTCCGATAGGGATCTTTTATTATAAAATGATACCATTTGGCATCAAAATTTCTCATTTGACCTATCAGTGATCCATAACCAAAATCTTCAAAGAACTCAATCATAATCAAGTAGAACGTTATATCAATAATTTGGTCATTAAGAGAAAAGTCAAAGAGGGTCACATGTATCACTTAAGAATTAATTTTGAGAAGTTACGCTACTATGGCCTCAAAATGAATCCCTTGAAGTATATTTTCGGCATTACTTCAGAATTTTTTTTGGGTTTTGTAGTGAGGCATCACAAAATTAAAATTAATCATGCTAAGATCGAATCTATCATTGACATGTCACCTCCTAAAAGCCTCACTCATTTATGGTCCCTTTATGGTAGGTTGGCATATATAAGAAGGTTTATTATTAATCTCTCTGGAATGTGTCAACCTTTTTCTATCCTAGCTAAAAGGACTCGAAACTTATATGGGATGAGAAATATCAAAATTACATTTAGAGTATCAAATAATATCTTACAAATCCTTTAATCTTGGCAACCTCTATTATGGGGAAACCACTTATCCTTTACATTGAGGCCTTGGATGAGTCGCTAGGTGCTCTATTAGCTCAAGTTAACAAAGAGAGAAAGGAAAATGCTCTCTGCTATCTTAGTCAATGAATTATTGCAACAAATATCTGATATCATTCTATTGAGAAGCACTACCATTCTTTAGTTTCATAGTTGAAAAGTTAAAGCATTACATGCTCTCTTATTAGGTAAGTTTAATATCTCGAGTAAACTTGTTGAAGTATCTTATAATTTAACCTACATTGTCAAAGTGCCTGGCACATTGGTCAATGATGTTTCTTCAATTTTAAATAAACTTTACTCCCCTACGTATTGTGAAAGGATAAACCATTGTCAACTTCTTTATCACACATCTACTTTTGGCATAATCTCCCCTAAATGATAATTTAACTAACAAGAAAATTATGAGTTGAGGAGAATCTGAAGATTGTTCTTGATAATTTTATTTTGATGGTGTAGCATCTCTTCAGCGAGGCATGGCACAATCTACTCTTTTTTGAAAATCTAGAATTAGCCAAATTTTAATAATACCCAAATGGGTATAATGCATTTCTCCTATTATTTATCAGATCCTTGCATAAATAATGAGGTTGAATATGAAGCACTCATAACTAATTTAAACCTTACAATACTGATGGATATAAAAGAAATAAAAATCTATGGGGATTCTCAATTGGTTAACAATTATATTGTAGGAACCTACGAGGTTTTGAATCCATAACTCTTAAAATATCATCAATACATAAATCATCTTCTTAAGTAAATTCGCATTGTAATTTTGTATATAATTCCTCATGGAAGCAATTTTGAAGTGGATGCTTTAGCAAAGCTTATAAATGAATTTGTTTATCCAAAAGAATACTCCATTTCTTTAGAAATTCATGGCCGATAGGTCCTAGCTTCTATAAATTTTGAGCACATTAGCAAGAAATCTCCTAAGATGCTATCCACCTCTTCAACAAGAGATGAAGAAGGTGACTGAAGATAGCATTTCATCGATTATCTTCAAGAAGGAAAACTTCCTTAGTACAAATTACTTTCCAACCAAATTCAAAAATATGCCCTCCCATATGTACTTCTGAATTAAACCTCATACCATCAGTCATTCAATTAAATGTGGCTATGTTGTTTAGATAACTGTGCCCCTAAATATCATGGATGAAGAACATGCCAGGTTATGCGATGCTCATCAATCAGCTCCTAAGATAAAAAAGAAGATAAAAAGACTTGGATATTTTTGGCCTTCTATAATTGATGATTACATAAATGTTGTAATATGTTGTTATCAGTGCCAAGTTCATGATGTGGTTTTATATTATCCACCTAATGCGTTACATCCCAAGATAGTTCAACGGCCCTTTAAGATTTGGGGCATAGAAGTTATCATACACACTGGCCCTTCTTCTTCAAAGGGTCATTACTTCATTTTGAATGTGACTTATTATTTCTCAAAGTGGGCGAAAGCAATTCCCCTACTCCACGTAATATAACATCATGTTATGAAATTCTTCCATGACATATCATATATCGATTTGGTGTGCCCCACAAAATTATATCTGATAATGGGTTTGCATTCAAGTCTATAAAAATAAACAACTTTATAAGACGTCATTGTATTGATAGGAGATATTAAATAGTATATTACCTATAGGCTAATAGATTGGTTGAGGCCTTCAATAAATCTTTAGAGCATCTTATCAAAAAGATCATAGATGTTAGTAAAAATCCGTATGTTGAGAGGTTGGTTGAAGCCTTTTAGGCCTATTAGCCCACTTATAGAACTTTGACCCAATCAACTCTATTTTCCTTAGTGTATGGATCTGAGGTCGTGCTCCCTATGGAACTATAAATCCCTTCACTAAGTTTCACCCTACAAAACCAAATTACAACAACAATAAGCCTTCATCCCACTATATGGGGTCGACTATATGAATCCTTTTTTCCCATTATGCCCTATTAAAAGTTACAACTAAATAAATGCTCAACTTTAGTTAGAAGATCTTGAAGTCCTTGAAGAGCATCGCCTATAAGCTCAACAAAATCTAGAAGTATATAAAGCATGACTGGATCAAGCTTAGGGCAAGATAGTACAGCCTAAAACTTTCAAAGTAGGAGACTTCTTGTTGGTTATTTCAAGGCCTATATTTTTTCCTTAAAACTATTGATAAAAAGTTTAAACTAATAGTGGTTTGGTCAAACCATGACCAATATCAACAATCTAGAGTCCTCCTCTCCGGGTATTACACTAACGCTATTTATCTCTCCTTTAGCCCCCACACCTAGGCGGAGAAGCACTTACAAAATCTCTTCCACCAACTTGTTGCGGCAAAGGAGCGTAATCCTTTAACAGACACAAAACCTTGAATCCTCACACACCATCTTATAGATTGTAGTGAATTGATTTCCTTCACGAGAAGCGAACCTCAAATCCTTTTTCCCCCTCCTGAAGATGGCAAAGAATCAGAATCCTTTCACAGGCAGAGAACCTCGAATCCTTTTCACCCTTCTTGGTGCGACGGAGCATCCAGATCCTTTGACACCAAAGAGATCTTCTTCCCAAAACATGCCTAAAGATAAAACTTGACACATGGAGGAATACAAGTGCAAGTTTGTTGGATCACAGTGTGAAACTCTCTCTCACACTCCCTTGAATCCCATAAAGATCTTCTCCCTTCCACAAGCCTCACCCTTTCTCTCTCTAGCTCGAGGCTCTCTCTTCAAGCTTTCTCCATAAGAAATTAGCTCAATAAATGCCAAAAAGACTATTATAAAATCTTATGAGAAAGCTTAAATAGAGGGCTTCAAAAAAATCCTAAAAATTCAATTCAACAGTCAAAGATTGTACATTATAATCGCAGGATCGTCCATTATGATATGCAGAATTTGACCTAGTTGTATTGTGCAATCATCAATATTAATGACTAGTCATGCATTACGATCAGTTTAATTTTGCATGTTAGTATCGTACTATCACTAGTCGAATGACCAATCGTATAATATAATTAGTTTAACCAAATTGTAGTTCATCCTGGACGAATCATGAGATTACCAAATATCATCTCTATTGATCTTACAGTATGATCCAGTTTGTACAACATGATTAAATTAGGGCATATTTTAAACATCACATAGTACGATTAGGTTTGTACAATATGAATATAACAATATTTCAAATTCAAAATTTTATCTAATTTAATGAACGGTGGGGTTTCTAATTGTAACAGATCATCAAGTAAGATATGGTATTTGTACTATATGAATAGTTATATTTTAAAATTACTTTTCTAGAAAATAAAATATATTAATTAATTTCCATAACACTATATCAAACAGTATGATTCATATCGTACAGTACGATGTACAAAAAAAATATTTAAAATTATTTTTTCTCCCCTTGTGTCTATGCATGGTCACCAGGCTAGCATACATCCTTACAAGACTTGACTCAAAAAATTAAAAATAAATAAATAAAATTACACTCTTTTAGCAAAACCTATTCTACCCCATCTTGAGCCTTAAATTTTTAAATAATGGTGCATGTTGTACCTGAAATATTAGTTAACACACAAATAAATGTATACTATAAATACTAGGAGGATTTAAGAGGTAATCAAAAATATTTGTTATCATCAAAAATATAAACTCGAGAGCCCGAGTTGCAACAGAATTTTCCTTCATTTCCTTCTTTATGATCTCATAGTCTTGCTCGTTGATGAATCATATTCGTTGTGCATTGACCATTTTTCTTGTAAGAAGATTATTGCACCTAATTAAAATTGAATTTTTGTTAATGATGTAGATCTTACTACATTCATTATGTGTTCTTCACATTCTACTTATGAGCATCTCATATTGCATTTTGATTATCATGGCATATAGAGATTTAGTGTAACTATTTCATGGTCAAGTAATATTGGTTGGACACTGACTTTTAGATCTTCTTCATGAATATATTATAATTCTTACTACCACCATTCATAAATGAAATAAAAATTAGGGATTTTGTATGTTTTCCTTGATGCTGAATGTCGACCACTTGTGCTTGGTACAAATTCTTCTAACATTAGTTGAGGGTGATGTTATTGTGTATTCTCCCGATCTACTATCATCTCTTGTACGTTTCTCAATTATCACGGTTTGTTTTCTTAAGGTGTAGATGATGTGTTGCATGCACCTTAATTTTCTCATCTCATCATTATGTTCATTTTACACCAAGCACTTTCACATGCAAGGTATCGATACAATCACTTGGATGCTGATTTACATTGACTGTGTTAGGGCTACATTTTAACTTGAAATTAATATCTCATTTGCAGCATGTCTCCTCTTAAACCTGCCCTTTCCCCTACCATAATCTTCTTGTATATATTTGTGGAATGGTGGTTGATGCTACTGCAAGTTTTCAATTTTCACTTTCAAGACAAATGATTGTGTTATAAGTTACTTTTATTTGGTCTTGGATTGATTTCCATAAGTTCTATGAGTTTCATGTTATTCATTTGTTGGGAAATTTGTATAATCATCTTCACATATATTATTACATTCCATTTTTTTATATGAATGTATGGGTATATATATAAAATCAAATCAAAATGTATACAACTATGATATTAATTGCCTTAAATAAAGACATAAACCAATATTATAATTCAAACTCATCCTTCGAATTTTTGGGTTGAGGGAATATGAATGCTAATTTAGGTTAGGTAGTGGGTTGATTGATGGGCTTAGGGAATTCACCAAATGGGCTATTATAATTTAGAGAGATTTTTTAGGCTAAAGTTTAGAAAATGGGCATTAAAGTGGGTTGTTGAGATTAGGGTCATAATGGGCTTTGGAGGATAGAAAGATTAGGTGAAATTAAGTATGGAGATTGAGAAAGAGGGAAGGCATAGGTCAGATGGCTCTCGACAAGAGTAGGGATCAGGTAAGAGAACTCAGATGAACGAGCTTGGCTTCTATAGTAGATCAGAAAGGGGTTGGCGGCAGGCTTAGTTAATCTGAAAGCTTGATCTGTAGACTATGTTTGGTATAGGAGGTGCAAAGGGTTTGGCTGCAGGTTAATGGAATTGATGGTAGCAAAGAGGACAATGATGGGTGTAGCTACATTGGCTTGAGATTTAATGCGTGGAGGTCTATTACGTTGTTGTAAATCAAAAACAAGCACTATAATATTGATGATAACAGATATTATTATATTGGTTACTTCGTTTTCCTAATTTTATGATATTTCATTTTTGTTTTATGTTTACTAACATTTTAGAAAATTAGTCCACCATTCACTTACAATTTTGATCAGCACAAGACTGGGTAGACTAGATTTACAGTCTATATTTTTCAATGTTATATGTTTTTTCCTTTCTTGAGTTGTATCATGTAATTGGGTGGATATTATTGTTGAGTAACCTTGCACACACACAGGGGGAGAGAGAAAAATTTTTTTGAGAGAGTTTTTTTTAAGTAAATCATATTGTATAGTTTTATCTTTATACTGTATGACTTTAATTAATATTGTATGATATATTGTGCTCTGTCAAAACCATAGCCACCAAAGGTTAAGAAATGTACTAATTATGTGATGATCATACGATATGATTTGGATCGTACTGTATGCCCTAATTAAAATATTTCTTAATTAACCCCCCAATATCACATAATCAAATCATGGACAATTAGTATCGCGGATTATACTATATGATACATTTTGTACAATATGATTGATAGTGTACAAAATTGGTCATCCTAGAGATTATACCAAATGAAACCCATGATTGTTGTTCTGATTATATTATATGATAATTTATGAAGCTGAATGTCCCAGAAGTCATCCCAAAAGAACCTAAGGGATTTCTACAGTTCGTATTAGATGATCTTTTGATCGTATTATATGAAGTGTTATAAAGGATGAATAGTCTGTTTGCACAAGCTTGCTTTATTAGTCTAAATTACACTGATTGTACTGTATGATATGTGTATCGTATAGTACAAGCAGAAGACAAAACTCTTAAAAATTAGTTTTGAAGCCCACCACTTAAGGTTTTTTAATACTCTTATTAACAAATCTTTGGTTGTTTAGACTTCTTGAGAGACAGCCTTGAGGGAGGTAAGAAGGAGAGATTTGAGAGAGAAGAGAGGGAAATTTGTTTAGGGAGAAGTTGTGAGGCGATTTGCAAGGTTGCTCCAAGAAAGAATCTTGCCTAGTATCTATAAGTATCTGCCAAGATTCTCTATGGCTTTGAATAAGAAGTTCTTCAGCAAAGATCTTGGTTCTTCGACCATCACCTAGAGGGTGAAAACAGAGTTGTGGTTCTCTGACCATCACGTGGAGTGTGAAAATAGAGTTGTGATTCTCTAACCATCACATGGAGGGTGAAAATTGAGTTATGGTTCTATGACCATCACATTAAGGGGAAAATAGAGTTGAGAATCTCTTCATGTTAAAGAGTCACAGTTCTCTGCCACACTAATTTGGTAAAACAACATCTATACAGGCTTCTCCACCTTGCTGTGAGAGAAAAACGTTGGAGAGGGAATCTCCAAGGAGTGGACATAGGTCAGGTTGGCCAAACCGCTATAAATTCTATTGTGTTCATTATGATTATTTTTTGCACTTTATTTTTCTTGCAATTAATTGTGTGGGTGAAAAATCTAATCTTTTTATTATGAATTTTAATTTTCTTCTACATCAAGTTATAAATAGATTTTTTTCTTTAACAAATTTCAAATTTCCAATTCACCCCCTCTCTTGGTTAACCTTGGGACTAGTTCTATAAAGTCTAACAACCTTCATGAACTTTCAAGTTGTATCAGAGCAGGATTCATAAATTAAGTTTTAGAAAACTTTTGAAAATTATCCATGTCTAATTTTGGTAAATGTAATATTGCGGAAGGATTTTCAATCAAACGACCACCTTTATTTAATAATATACCATTTGCTTTTTAGAAAATTTGCATATCCACTTTCTTATAGAAAGTTGATTATCACATGTGGATGTTAATTCAGAAAGGATATTTTGCATCTTTTAGATTACTTAATAGCATTAAAATTGAATCTAAGGGTTTGAATGTTTGCTCCATTGATAACTTACTTGGATCACTCATTGCTTATGAGCAAGGAGTGAGTCAAAGGTAGCTTGATTCAGGTGAAAAGAGAAGATAGAAAATTGTAACCTTAAAGGCTAATGATTCTTGTAGTGATACTTCTTGATAAGAAGAAGAAGACATAGGAGTGATGAATGGATAGTTTAGAAGATTTTTAATGAAAAAGTAAAAGCATCATCAACAGTGTAGCAAAGGTAAAAATTATTAAAATTCTAAAGCTCCTGATATTATTTGTTATGAATATAGAAAATCAGGGCACTTGAAATTTGATTGCCCAAGTCTTAAAGCGCATTCGAGCACAAAGAAGGGTGAGGAAAATGCTAAATTCAAAAAGGCCAAGCAAAACACTCTGAAGGAGTTATGGGCTGACTCTACTTTAGACTGATTTGAAACTGAAGCAAAAGAGGAGGTAACCAACCTGTGCTTAATGGAAGATAATCATCTTGATCATTCTAATCAAGAGGAGGTATGTGAGCTTTCGCAAGATAAATTATTTGAAGTTTCAAAAAAAGAAAAAATCATACTGCATATATGAAGCTTAAGAAAGTGCATACAAGCCTTAAATCTGACTTTTCAAATCTGTAGAAAAGCATGAATACATCAAGAAAAATCATACCACGTTGGATAATAATCATATGGTTTTATTAGATGAATTTGACTCTTTAAATAAGATGCGTCTTTGTCTAACTGTTGAATATGATCCTTGAAAACATCGCATGTTGAATTAGAAAATGCATTCAAGGAATTACAAACTCTTACATGCAAATTAGAAGGTAGTGAGAATGAATTGAAAATTGAAAATTCAATTATTGAAACTGCAAATAAATCTTTACAAGCTCAATTAGAAGCTTACAAAGAAAACAAAAAACCTCAAACACTTGCACCTTTTGATAACACACCATCTTTACATGCATTCAAACCTAAGAAGAGTCACCATAACCCACATAAATTAGTAAACCCTTTTTCCAGAGTTAGATCTTTCTCTTGTGGCATGCTCGAACACATCTCACATACTTGCATTATCCATCGTAGAACATATTTTGTGTGGAGACCAAAATTGCAAAATTTAAAGCATAACATGCAAGCATTTCATCCAACATTCCATGAGGTAGAAACCAAACTTTTTTAGGCTCCCAAATTGGACCACTGATGATTTTATAGGGATGCTCTCATAGAAGGACTCATGAGAGCAGGTACTAGACAGCGAATGTTCAAGGCACATGACTGGATATTCAAATCAATTTATTTTGCTGGAAGTCAGGGAAGGAGGCAAGGTGACACTTGGAGATAACACCACCAAGAGAGTGGTGTGCTCAGGTATAATTGGCAACTCAAAAAATTCCATTATTGAAATTGTTTTACTATTAGATGGCTTAAAATATAACCTGCTTAGCATAAGCCAGATATATGATAAAGACTTTAGCATTAAAATTTGTCTACCAACAGCACTGACACTTTATGCATGTTATCACCTTGTGTGCATCTTTTTCTTCTAACTTCTAATGCTATTTCCATATTGCTCCATATAAAGTTATCTATCATAACCTCACTCATCATTAAAATTCAAAGTATTAGTTCTCATCTTTTTAATCAAAACAAATAATAGGCCTCACTACCAAGCTCTTCAAGGAATGTGCTCTCTATGACAACTTTGAGATTTCCATTTTCAAGTGTCAAAGTTAGCATCCAACTCACCGTTAATAAGACTGCTTACATCAAGTTCTTTTATTGTAGAGGTAGAGATGACTCTCACCTAAAAAATATTGTATAAATTAATAAAGAAATTAGTCTAAATTTTATTTTTATTACATATGCATTAGTCACTAAATTCTATTTTTATTATTTCAACCAAAATCATAATTTCTCTCATATAATCTTTTCTTTACTGTTACCAATTTGATTTTCTCATACATATAACCTTTAATTTCATAATCATACAAACAAACTCATATGAAATATCTGACTATATCATAATTCTGTTAAAAGTTATCTTTTTTATTGGATTTAAAATAAATTTTGACTCTTAATATGACACATTAGAGCAAATAATTTGTTTAATGAAAAAAATGTCATATAGCCATTCCGAATAAGAATAAAAAATTTTATTTAGTTCTTATATTTTTATAATTAATCATACAACATTCAAATTCTGAAAACATAATTTTATGCTTTATTTTGACATCATTTAATTTATATAATATTCACTACAAAAAAACAAGGTAATCGGAGCACAAATTTTGACATATCTCGATGGTTTTAACCACCACAATTTCCTTTGCAACGGTTTTAAAACTTCTACTCATACACCATAATTATTATGCACTGCAATGAC
The DNA here is from genome assembly GCF_001605985.2 of Dendrobium catenatum. Classification (NCBI taxonomy): domain Eukaryota; kingdom Viridiplantae; phylum Streptophyta; class Magnoliopsida; order Asparagales; family Orchidaceae; genus Dendrobium; species Dendrobium catenatum. The sequence continues at coordinate 759,557 of NW_021318628.1, read as the reverse complement.
ATTCAGTAGCGATTTTACGACTAACGGGGTAGCATTTGCGAATCGATATATTTAGCAGTAGTTTAAACCGGTACAAAGTATCAGGATTGTGCAGGTTAAATCTGATGCAAATTCCTCTAATATGAACATATTTTCTGTATTGTGGCGGTTTTAACCGTCACAAATCAGGTGCATTGTACCAGTTAATTAAAATCGCCACAATAGACACTTTTTTTTAAATTCCAAAACCTGAATGTCCACACACTGCATAACAAAATTTATTTTCAGGGGTCCTTAATTAATTTTGCTTCAATCATCAGCATCATCACTAGCATTTAGCCTTCATAATCATGAGTAGGGGTTGGGAAAAAAATTACTAGACATAACAACAATAATAAGTCAAGATCGACCAAATACATTGGAAATTTTTTATCAGAATGCAACCCTCAGCTATATTCTTGTCAATCAACACTTTAACAATTGTGAGCCTATAGCTTATAGCGCGCATTACCATGAAATTCTCCTATCAAAATCCTCCTAAAGCACCACCAAGCCCTTGATAAATTTATAAAAAGTCCTTTAAGTCGGAAATGATAGATCACTAGATCATGGGTTTTGAACAAAATTGCAATCATTATAGCCATAAAAAATGCTTTTCACACGACTTCATATAAATCATGCAATTATCATCATAGAAATGATAATTTTATTTTCTCATCTCACACCGCATAAAAAAAATCATGTTAATGAACATGATTAAAATGATAATTTTATATTAACTTATTTAATGAATCAAAATATAATCACATCATTTGAAAAAAGAAATTTGTGTCAAATGAAAGAAAAAACAAGAGCTTTGCAAATCCCTCAAAAAGCTAAGATGTTCATATAACAAGAAATCATGCACACTTCAATTTACCAACCACAAAGAACTTTCTCCCGTCTGCTAGCCAGGTACAAGACCAAACTAAGGAAAAATGATGCAACGTTTATGTGCTTTTAAAACCATCCTTAACGTCTCACCCTTTGCTAGATTATTAATTAGAACGTTAGGCATGGAAGATCCATCCATAGCTAGAAATAAGTCACAGTCATTTGTTGCATATTTTAGCCATTGCATCTAAGGTGAAGATAAGCTCATTTACCTCATTTGGAAATGAAACCAGCTCATCATTCTCCATAATTGTTAGATTTTTTAGGGATGTGATACTTCTTATTTTCTCAATTAGCAACATTGATGGATCACTTAAACTGAGAATGCTAAGTATTGAGATAATGGGCCAATAAAATTGAGATCGCTGAGTATTGAGATGGCAATTATTAGTAGTTTGCGCTTCTTGATGTCTTCAGAGAGAAATCAGATTGGGGCAAATTTTAATTGTCAAGTATAATAGTGCTACGAATCACGGCGCTCGATCGACGATGTGCTCCCACGGACGAAGAAGAGGGGATAAGGCCGAGCTTCAAATCGCGTGAGAATAAGATCGAATTAGGGCTTCGATTTAAGAGGCAATGTCCAGTGTTTTGAACCGGTGTACATTGCACCGTTAAAACCGGTGCAACCGATACAAAATTTATGTACAGACAGCGATTTCAAAACTACTTCTAACATGCTACACGAAAAGTTCTGTTTTTTGGTAGTTATACAAATAAATAAAAATTTAGTAATACATTATGTTAACATATAAAAAATAACATGAAATAATATAAGAATTAAATATATAAAAATTACATGATACTCTAATTCCAAGAAAAAGAAATAAAATAGTAGTACGAAAACGGGACTTTAAATGCATGCGCAGAACAGCAGCGAGACAATGATGATATATATATATTTGGAAAAATGAAACAATGCTGACATTTGAATAGTTCCTCAACAAAACAATTTGAAATTAGATTCGAGGAATAACAAAACTCAGGGAAGACAAACTCGTAGGAGTTTTTTGCACTATTGTGAGGATGGAATCGAAGGCAGATTTGTGGCATGTTGAAATGTGTAAAAAACAAAGCTGGTGCAGATGCTATACTTATTGATCATAGATTCTCATAATAAAAAAAAGACTAAATTGTTATAGGAGAGCTTCCTGTGAGCAATAAATGCTGGTGGGGGTATAAGGTATGCAGAGAGTTTGTGAAGCTGAACTGAAATGAAGTGAAAAATCTGAGAATTATGCATGACATACTATAAAAATTAAAATTATGATATTTAGCTTAAAGGAGTTATTGCATTACAAGGTTCCTATACTATTTGGTTTGAAATCAGTAGAAACAAAAATTCACTTCATATGAGTTAGAAGTCATATTCTTCCAAAAAAGAATATATCAATCATAGGTTCAACCAAAAATTTCTCAATATTAAAGTCATTTCATATATAGAGGAAATTGAAGGGGTAGAGATTACTTACAAATCCTCATTTTACTTGGATACATCATTTGTGCCTCTTGCTTTAAGTAACCCAATGTTTAAGTTCTTTAAAATCTAACTAATGATTCATTATGTTAAATCATATATCATGAAATATAATTATTAGTGATATATAGAGTTGAAAGAATAAATAAAAGATTGTAGCTTTGCTTACTAAGCTGATGCTACAAGACTAGACTAATATAATGGGGTAATAAAGAAGTTATTTGATTCTAAAAAATAGATAACTAGAAGTAGCAATCAATGATAATAAAACTAGAGATTTTGGTAAGCAAAAATGATTAAGAATTAACAAACATAGTTCATAAAAATTGAGAAACAAAAAGAATTTCTAAACAAGCCTCATGGAAAATCTCACAAATTATATTTCATTTCTCGTTGCATCATCATTGCATACAATCCCTATGAGTATACCGCACATAAGAAGCTAATAAAAGAGAAATAAGAACCAAAACCGAAAAGACGAACAAAATTAAAATAACATTTGAATTAGTTAAATACAAATATAACAAAGGGTTACAAATTACAAAGTAAGATATTATTAGAACAAAAAAAAAATGCATGATTAAGCAAAATGTATGCCAAATTGTTGATGTAAAACAAATTTGTGAAATGAACATTACTTCGTTTTGAATACTTATTTATTAAAATAGATAATATAATTATGAGATAATATTGTAGTTTTAGACAAATGATATATTTTTCCATCGAATAACAACATAACTTTATAATCCAAACTTTGAAGTCAAGATCGGACACCTTAATCAATTATGATTTTTGAATGTATAGCCTAAAATTAATGTCCTTGAAGAATGCAACATGAATCAATTGAGACGAAATAAACATGAGCAGAACAAAATAGATAATCTTGCAGAAGAAAAAGTTTTTGTTTTGTAAGGAAGCCACTTACAAATCTAATGCATAAATGTCCTCAAAGCTGCAACAACTGCAAGCACTACAAGGAAATATATGAGAAAATTGAAGACTAGGAAAAAGAGACTAAATAAAGAGAATAAGATGCATACATTTTCGGTGGAGAAATTATTACGTGAGGTCACCGGACCTGATGGAGGTTAATCAGAACGCTCCACATAACCCGATACACAACGGTACATAGTAAATTGATGGTGTGGCGCATCCTGATTGACCTTCCGATGGCATTAGGTGATCGCATGTAATAATTTCTCTTCCCAGTGACAAAATGTAACCATAACCTCATTAGCAGTTTATAGTGACTATTCCCATCACTGCTTCCATCAACTTAATCAACATTAAAATATATATATAATAATAAATATTTTTTAGCATTTAAAAAAATATTTCATGTTAAAATAGAAATAAAACAAAAAATAAAAATGATAAAACAATAACCCTTTAAAAATTGACATTTATTTCAATTATTGCATTAAGAAATAAAAATAACATGATTGAATAAAATCTCATATTCTAATTATTGAATAAAATCTCATATACATATCAAAATTCTCAATGAAGATATAAATTTAACCTCGATATATATTGTTGAATAAAGTTTCATATACCCAGCAAAATTCTTAGTGACGAAATAAAAAAATATCATAACAAGTAATCTTTGATTAAGTAATAATTAGAGAATTTCATAACCAAATTTATTTTTTTCTCATTTTATTTTATTGAGCTTTCTAGCCTTCTTTTTTTTTTTTTGGAAGATCATGAAGGTTTAGCTTACCTTAAAAGCATAAGCCAAAATAGAAATTTATATAATGTGTTGTTGGACCTGTAACAGTCCTCTTACAAATAATCTTAAGATTAGAAAATGCTGATGAACTTTATTCTTTATGTTTACCTAATATGTAAGAGCTACCAAAATTCAATCAAAAGCTTAATAAGTATTAGTTTATCTTTATTTTCCTTTAATTAATATTTATAAATAAAAAAGAAGCTTAATATTCATAGATCAAATAGAAGCTAAGATTTACTACTATAAAGAAACATGTGGTATTTAATGCTAACAGATAAAACCTTTTTCTATCCATTCCTTAAATTTATATTTTGGGCTCAATCAAGTCGTCAATTTGAGCCAATGATCAGCTTGTTTTTATTACCTGACATTGAACATCCCGGATGCTTCACTTTGTCTTTGATATTTGATTGAAATATATTATTAGTAAGCTTCTCCCGCATGAGCTTTGTTGTATCTACAAGAGTAAAATACAAATCAAGTGTAAGAGAAATTAAAAAAAACTGATTTCACTTGAACATTTATTAATCCAATGTTTAACTAAAGATTTCAATTGACCACCCTGCACATGAAAGCTCTAGTTACATTTATTCATTTTGTAATACCTCTATGCTATTTAAATGAAAGAGAAATAGATACAAAATCAGAAGTATAGATATAGATATAATGCATTATTATTTTAAGCAACGTTTTAATATTAGTAGAGATATATAACATTGCTAGTTTAAGTAATAATAACCAAGGTGAAGCAGTACAATTTTCATTTTTATTGAAATTCTGGTGAGATAACCTGACTTCTTGTAATTGTATTGGTAACATATATTCTATCTTGAGAAGTTTTCATTGCAAGAGGCCACTCTAGATTTTTTTTTTTGGTTAAAATCTTTGGAGGAGCCTACGCTATAAGAAAAATATTAAATTTCAATTTTCTTAGCATTTAAAGAAATAAAATATTGATAAATAAATTATCTTGAAAAAAGAAGATTTTCAAATAACTTAAATAGGTAATTAAATCAATTTACACCTTTCAAAGTCTAAGAAAATACAATCATATAATTATCAAGTTTATCATCATCATCATATTTGCTCTCTAATCCATCATGGTACTTTTATCCATGTCACTTCCCCTCTCATCTTCATTATATAATTCTCTCATATAATATTTTCTTTACGGATATCAATTTGATTTTCTCATATATACATATCAACTTTAACTTCATAATCATACAAACAAACTCTTATAAAATATCTAATTACATCATAATTTTATTAAAAGTTGTCTTGTTTTATTAGATTTAAATTAAACTTTAGACAATGATGATATTTGAATAGTTCCTCAAAAAACATTTGAAATTAGATAAGAGGAATAACAAAGATCAGTGAATACAAACTCATAGGAGTTTCTTGCAATTGTGTACATGAGGATAAAATCGACAGCAGATTTGTGGCATGTTCAAATGTGTAAAAAAAAAAAAACTGATGCAGATACGATACTTATTTATCAGCATAGATTCTCATAACCAAAAAAAGGATAGATTGTTAAAGGAGAGCTGCTATTTTGACCAAAAAGTTATTCAAATCTACTACCCAACAATATAAACAGTGAAATTAAAGAACGTATGAATTACTTCGAAGTAAAATTTTCAACTTTTTTATCATTCTCCTTGTTACGAACAGTAGAAGAATGCAAAAATAAGGTGATGGCATGATAGAGGGAGTTTTATAATGGAATTTTGTTGATAAAAAATAATGCCACAGAAATGTTGGAGCTCTTGAATGATTGTTGATAAAAAAATTTGTACCCTTCTACAGAAAGAATAAGGGTTATATGAAAGTTTATAAGTCTACTTATTACTTTTAATAAGTTGATCAGAGCAGAATCCTGATGGATTTTTTATTCCAATAGGAACAATGATATAATCTTTAGCCATTCATTCAAAATTATTCTCCACAAGAAGCACGAGCTCTCGTCCTAAGTTTCGATCCAACAAGGGAAGAAGTCCAAGAAGCTCCTTTTAGCAACTCTTATGAAACTCCTCATGTGAAGCTGACATGAGGAGGGAGGCAAAATTAACATTTATCGAGCAGGGCAGGTCGGCAGGAGGTGTGTTGATTGTGTGGAATGATATGGAATAGGAGGGGTTGGGATGTTGAAGCTTATGAACTCGAATACGAAAGGTTGCAAAATAGATGATTTGGATTTAATCATTTGTCCAGTTGGATTTGGCAACAACAAATCACAAATGGTTTTTTAATAGTAATATATAAATTAAACGTAGTTCATTCATCCATTAATTATATATAGTCTTGAGTATATAAAGAAGAGATTTAGATATTATCTAGCCATTAGATAATTGTGTTATAACTCTTCATTTGCAATTATATTATATCTATAAAATTCATTGATGAAATGGTACTTTAGAATGACTACCCAATTTATTTGTTCAAAAGAATGCCTTAAATTTCCATTTTTTATGTTATTTTCTATTTTTTTATGATCCATACTATTTCTCCAATTTCTATCAACTTTGTAATAGAGCTTATCTTATTTTGGCTTGTAACAATATTATACAAAACCTTTTTTCTCAACTTATTATTAAAAACTTTGAAATTTTGAGTATCCAAATATTGAAATTGTGAGAGAGAAGCTCGTGTTGGAGAGAAAAGCTCCCATTAGTGAGAGAAAGTTCCATTTTCAAATTCCACATTCCCAAATTTTCATCTACATTTTATGCAGGGTTTGTAGGACATGGAGGTGGACGGCCGCCGACCATCTTTGGCTTCGAATATGAAAGATGGTACTATTGGTGGAATGGTCGCGCTGAATAGAAGTGATCAAGGTCATATGATTGCTGGGTTGGATCGTGATGCAGATGAAGAACGCAGGAGAAGATATAAAGGTGTGTTAGTAATAATTTAGAATGCTTGTCTTAAATCTAATAAGATTAAAAATGTTGAAGGTAAGGGGAAGGATGTATCTTTGAATGTTGAATGTATGACACCACGTGTTCTGAAATCAACTGGATCTTCTCCATTGAATGCTTTTGATCCTGAGGCTACTTCATCTGGAATGAAAATTTTTGTTAATAGATTTAGGAATTCATATGCAATCCATGTTGACAGTGTGATAAATGCGAATTCCATGAGTTCAGTTAATAAAAAATATTTGTCATAATAACGATAAGCATTCTGAGAATACATTGGTGGAAGATGCTTCGGTTAAGGACGGTAATGCATTTCCTGTGAATGATAAAATGCATTTGAACAATATGGGAGGTAGCAGGTTGTAAAATCCGTGGACTAAGATGTTGTAAATTAAGTTATATTTTAAAAAAGAGGATGTTGTTTTAACAGATGATGGGAAAGCAGTAAAATTAGTTGAAGCTGCTGAAAGTTTGAATGCTATGAAACTTGAAAATTCCTTGGTAGCCAATGTATTTGGTAGAGAAATCCCATCACATATAGTGGCTTGGGAGTTAAGGAGGCAATGAGATCTTTTTGGTCAATTTCATTTTACTACCCTAGGGATGGGTTGGTTTTTGTGTTCTTTCAAGACATCAGAAGCATTGGATGGAGTTCTATCAGGAGGTCCATGGTTTGTGTATGGTCACATATTTGAATTGGATAAGTGGTTGGCTGAGTTTTCTCCATCTTCGATGAAAGGTCTTACTTCACTTATATGGATTAGAGTGCCTCAATTTCCTTTGCAATGTTGGGATAAAAACAATGTGGCAATGATTGCATCTATGGTGGTTTACCATTGATATTGGATGGTAATATGTTTCAATGGGGTAGAAGAGAGTTTGTAAGAGTTTGTGTTCGTGTGAAACTAGACCAACCTCTTCCCTTGGGTGTTTGGGTGGGAGGCATGGCGGGAAGGTTTTTTCAAAAAGTGTAATATGAGAGGATTTCCACTTTTTGATATGAATGTGGAGTGGTTGGTCATGTCAAAGGTAATTGTAAGAAGGAAAACATGGTGGTGAAGAATAGTGTGGATGGTGTAAGAAAGCAAATTCAAGACATCCCTGGTTATTTAGTACAAGAAATGGAGGTAAATATAACTTACGGACCTTGGGTCTTAACTATAAAAGGAACAAGATGTTTCATAAAGCAGTTTCTAGTGGAAGGCCGATTCATAAGGTATTTGTTAAGAAGACATTAAGAAACGCTGCTATTATGGAGGCAAATAAATTTGTCGGGTTGGTGATCAAGGAAACGGAAATTGTTGTAAATGGTGGAGTAGAGAAGATTATTGAAGATAATATGGTAGTGGAAGAGGGTGAAATAACTTTGGAAAGTGAGATGGGTAATGAAAGTTTCGCAAAACCTTTGGAGGTCATCAACCCGTCTACTGAGGAGTTGAAAGAATTTGGTGATGACAAGGTAATAAAGTCTTCACCCATCTTCTATAAGTATTGCGGTTAATAAATTTCAAGCTCGAATGATTATGTGGAGGATAAGCTTTGTCATGATATTCTTAATAAGAAATCTGTGAATGACATTAATAACAGTTTACCTTTGGAAAGTGAGGGTACTATGGAAAGTATCAAGGCAACAGAAGAAGGAAAGATAGGGGTGTTGGAGAAAAAGGAGTTTGGTGGTAATAATGATGGGGCTAAAGTTAAATTATCAAAGGAATTGAGATCACTTGGGCTAGTTAAAATCTAACCTCGGGTATGGACTATTGATGGGAATATTAAAATAAGAGGTAGGGCTCTCCCCCCTTGATGGATCAATGAATGCTATTTCTTTTTAGAATTGTAGAGGGGCTAAAAAGAGTGAGGCCTCTCTTTACTTTAAAGAGTTTGTAAAAGAGTTTAATGTTTCTTTTGTGGGCTTGGTGGAGACTAAAATCTCTTCCTTGGATAGAATGGAATTTCAAATAATGATGGGAATGGATTGGGATTACTTTCTACTTCCATCTGCAACTTTGTCAGGAGGTATTATGGTGATTTGGAGATATGATCTTGCTTCTTTCTTTGTTGTGAAGTCTTCTGATCAATGTGTAATTGGAGTCTTGGAAGTGTTTAACAAAGGGACTTGGATGATTTCTACGGTTTATGGTATTAAGGATGTTCTTAAGAGAAGGGACTTGTGGGGATGTCTTCATGAGGTTTCTCATAGAATGGTTCCTTCTGTGATTGGTGGTGACTTTAATTGTATTTTGGCTCAAGAGGAAAAAAGAGGAGGTAAGAAGTTTATTTTTTCTCAAGGTTCTAAAGATATGATAAACTTTATGAATCATAATGATTTTCATGAAATTGGATTGGTTGGACCAAGGTTCACTTGGTGCAATAATAAAAGTGGTGGAGGAAGGATCTTGGAAAGATTGGATATATGCTTGCTTAATTCCTTTGATTTGGAGGAGATTCAAGTGGCGTTTGTGAGGCAAATTTCTAGGGTGGCTTCAAATCATTGCCCAATTATTTTAAAGATTTTTTATTCATCTTTTAAGAAGAAAAGTTTTTTGAAGTGTGAAGATATTTGGGTTTCTTTTCATGCCTCTTTTTGTATTATTTCAAAAAATGGAGAGAGTCCTATGAGGGAGATGATATGCAAATTTTAAATAAAAAATGCAAAAGAACGTTGAAAGAATTGTTCTTTTGGAGTAAAGAAAAAAAAGAAGAACTTTTTAACTCTCAAAGATGGGTTGAAAAAAGGAGGTGTTGCTACTACAAGAAGAGGAGGCTAAGGAAGGAGGGTTGTCTGATGAAAAGTTGAGACTCTTGAGAGATAAGGTGGGTGAACTTAATGTATACCTAGCTAGGTTGAATACTTGGTGGAAACAAAGGGCTAAGGCAAGGTGGACTGAGGAAGGAGATTCTAACTCCAAATATTTTCATGCTTTTGCAAATGCTAAAAGGAATGGTAACTAAATTAACTATGTCAAAGGGATGGATGGAATAATGGTTAAGAAACCAAAAGAAATGGAAGAGGTTTTTTTAAGCTATTTCAATGAGAAATGGAGGGAAAGAAATTGTTCTTTGATTAACTGGCCTTCTCCATGGAGAGTATTGGATGATGATGATAGAAACAAGTTGAATGCCAAATTCAACACTTCATAAATTCTGGATGTTATCAAAAACTTGGGAGAGAATAAAGCTCCAGGTTGTGATGGAATAACTTATTCCTTTTTCAAAACCTATTTGAATATCATTGGTGAAGATGTATGTAAGGCTATCAATAGATTTCTCTCTTCAGGTTTGCTTCATAATGAATAGTTGGAGACTTTGGTTGTTTTGATTCCTAAGGTCAAAGAAAAAGATTCTCCAGCGGGTTACCGGCCTATTATCCTTTGCAACTATATTTATAAGATTGGAGCTAATGTCTTATTAATAGATTACTATTGGTAATGCATAAGGTTATTTCAGAATAATAGGTGGCTTTTGTGAAAGGAAGGTAAATATTAGATCACCTCCTCTTGGCTCAAGAAGTTTGCAACAAAATTAGATGTTCAAAAGCAAAGAATGGTCTATTGGCAATCAAGATTGATATGGAACAGGCATATGGAAGTATGTTTTGGGCAACTTTAAGAGAAATGTTGAAGACTTTGGGTTTTCCTTCTAAATTTGCAAATTTGGTGATGGAATGTGTGAAGGATCCAATGTTCTCTATTATGATTAATGGAAGCAACTCAAATTGGATAAAGGGAAGATGTGATTTTTGGCAAGGATGCCCACTTTCTCCCTTATTATTTATTTTGTGCTCTCAACTACTTTCCAACTCATTTTTAAATGATGGGATGGATGTGGGTATCAAATTATCACCAAATGCACAAAAAATTTTGCATCTTTTGTATGCACATGATATTATATTTTTTTTAGATGCAAAGTTGAAAATATCAAAATAGTGAAGAAGTTGATCCTAGATTATTGTAAGTGGACTTGACAAATGGTAAATTTTCAAAAGTCTTCAATGTTGATGGGAAAAAATATAAGGAGAAGAAGGAAGAAGCAAATCTCAAAGCTGTTAAACATTAAGGTGGTTGAGGAAATGGATTATTTGGGAATTAAAGTTGCTTTAAGAAGGTTGAAGAAATATGTTTTTCAACAACTTCTTGATAAAACCTCCAAGAGGATCAATGCTTGGGGAAATAGATTCATCTCGCTTGCAGGAAGGGTATTCTTGAAGAAATCTTATTTTTCTTGCTCTCCCTATATTTCCATCGTTACATTCATTGGTTCCCTTGAGTATTTTGAAAAAGTTTGACAAGTTTTTTTAGGAATTATATTTGGAATAAACATGATGGCTCTCATGGGTTTCATTTTGTGGCTTGGAATGTCTTGTGCAAACCAAAAGAGCATGGAGGATTAGGTCTTTATTCAGTAGTGTATAGAGTGGGGCTGTTAAGAGCAAGATTTGCTTGGAACCTATTAGGCAATATGAATTCTTTACTTAACAAGAACATTGTGGCTAAGTATGGGAAATGCTGGTGGGAATGTGATAGGAAGAAAAGTTCTTCGCCTACATGGAGGATTATAATTGATGGATGGAATTCTCTTAAAGGGGTCTTAAGGTGGAATATTTCTTCAGGTTCTTTGATTTATATCTGGAAGGATGTGTGGATCCTTGATAAAAACATAGAATAAAGGCCTATGTTTGTAGATAATTTGGAGGAAGACAAAGTTACTCTAGATTGTCTCATTGTTAATGGAGCTTGGAATTTCCCTAAACTAAATCAGTTCTTTGGAGAAGAACATGTGAACATGATCAGCAAAATTGATATACTTCATAACTTAGAGGAAGATAGGATGGAGCTAAAGTTTAAATTATATAGCAAATGTATTTTAGCATTGACTTCAGATTTTTTGAATATTGAAGATAGCAAGAAGTATATGATCCATGGTTCTACAAGCTTAAAGTCAATCCTCAGGTTGAAGTGTTTATTTTTCATTTATGTAGGAATGCAATTCCCACTATTGATTTTATGTTGTATAGAAGACTTAATGAATCAAATCTTTTTCCAATAGGCTGCCTTAAAGTGGAAAACTTTGATCATTGTGCAACTACATGTTCGAAAATGCTGTAGGTAATAAGTTTGTTGAATGCATGGGGTTTTATGGTGCTTGTTTTCTGCTCTTTCACAGACTATATGAAGAACCTGAAGTTGATTTCGGGTAGGAATCCATTCATTGCAAAGTTGTATTTAACTTTGCTGCAATTTTGCTGGAATAATAGAAAGAAAGTGAAGCATGGTGATATGGAAGAAAGTGTTGCTGTTATAGCAGCTAAAGTTATAAGTTTTAAGACTATTTTACATAAAGAAAAAATCATTTTGGGTAACTGGGGTACTAATCAGTCCTCTAGACTGTTTAATTCTTGGCACCCTCCTCCGCCGAAATGGTTTAAAATAAACATTCACTACAGGAAAAACATCTATTACCGACAAAATTTTTCGGTGGAAATTAATCATTTTCCAGAAGTTTTCAAATTTACCGGTGGTTTTCTGGCAGAAAAAAGTCCGCTAGTTAAACCCGCTTAGGAAAATAAATTCCGGTGGCTTTTTTACGCGAAAAATAATTCTGGCAGCTTTCCAGCAGAATTAAACCTCTGGTAAAATTAAAAAAATAATTAAAAAAAAATCCTGCACCGACCCCCTCCCTAAAACCCTCCAGCCTAGAACTCGCTCCTACACCCGCCAGCCATTAATTTTAAATTATAATTTTATTAAGTTGTTAATATAATTTTTTAAACATTTTGTTAAATCATTTAAATAGTTAAAATTTTAATCATTTTTATTTAATTTTTAAAATTCTGTCAAAAAATTGAAAAAGCTGCCAGAAAATCCACCGGAAAATTCCGCGGGAAAGAAACCGTCGAAAATTTCATCAGAAAATTTGTCTCATTGTTTTCTATTGGAAAACCGTTGGAAAGCTGCCGGAAAATTGACCGCCAGAAAATTCTGCTAGATATGGGTGATTTTTTTATGGTAATTGATGGATCCCAATGTAAATCGAATAAAGTTGGAATTGGTGGAGTGGTTAGAGATTCTAAAGGTAGATTTTTATTGGCCTTTGGCTGTGGTTATGTTCATTGGGATAGTGCCCAATTGGAGCTAATGGCTTTCAAATCACTAAGAAATGTTATTCAATAGTGGATGTTTGAGGAAGATGGTATCATCATTGAAGGGGATAATTGGAATGTCATCAACTTTCTCCATAAATTGTATAGTATACCAGACGAGAGGAATGAATGACATTTAGATGATGACCTATTATTCATGAAGATATTCAATAATGTGTTATTTAATTTTGTTAATCGTTATTGTATTAAGTTAGCAAACTATTGTGCTAACCTAGCTTGTGAATATAACTTTAGTTGGGATGTTTTTAGTGAGAATAATATTCCTCCTTTCTTTGTTGCTTTGTTTTAGAAGGAATGTGATAGGTTGCCTTTTGGTTGAGTAGTTTGTATCAAGGTTTTTCTTTCTTAATAAAGCATTTTGCATTTATTCTTCTCAAAAAAAAAAAAGAAGTTATAAAAAAGCCACAATGAGCTACAAAGATATATTTATGAATGAAGAGATGTTGTTTGGAGAGTCAATAGAATGTTAAAAACCTTCATTTTTTATCAATCAATCTATAGATGAGCAAGTATTTTGTTGTAGTGGCTAACACCTCTATGCAAGTGTTGGAGATTCTCCAAAAATTCTAATAAAGTACCCAAGATATTGAAGAATGATTGCCTTCATATCCTTTAAGGTGAGTTTGAAGCCTTGATGAAGTACTTTTAAAAAGTTTATGACTATTTCACAATAATTGTATTCATCATAACTCAACTAAAAAATTAGAATACATCAAAGTAGTTAGAAAAAAGTCTATACTCATTAGATGAAAATTTTTATTATTACATTGGAATTATGAAATGGTTTGAAGACGTGAAGGCTATGAAAATTAATGAGTTTATGTGTTCATAATAATCTAATAAATAGAAAATTGGTTATTTTCAAATATCTTCTATTAAATTACTCTAATGTTTGTTGTTGAGCATGAATATATATTATTTAATTGAGTTTGTGGGAGATTAGTGTTATCTTAAACCTTTTGTGTTGTACAAAGGTGTGGACTAGCTGTTGGGCCACAAAAGTGATCTCTTGCTTGGAGTAGAAGAACTACGAGTAGGGTTTTTCCATCACCAATAAAGAAGAGGATATTTTGGGCTAGTAGTGGCTGACAAAGGGAGTAGTAAATTCTTATGTTGGAGATCTGAAGACATGGACATAGACACTATCACCAAAGCATGCAAAAAAAGTCAATTTGTATGTCACTATCGCCAAAGCATGCAAAAATCAATTTGTGCGCACTTGTTCTCTTTACTTTATGTCACCTTTTTTATTTTTTCCTAGTTTATTTATTGCACTATGAATGATAATTTTAATGACCATAATGTTATCTCATATTTATGACTCTTTATATTTCAAGTTACTTGTATTATGTAGTAATCAATCCACTACAACATCACTAGTCTAGGTCTAAGTAATATTAAGAGACAACTTAAACTTATAGCTTGTAAACTTGGACATTTTAAAAGCATAGAGAATAGGTATAAATGGAATAAATTTTGTTGAAAGTAGAAATGGTGGCATGTCGGTTGACTAGACTACCAATTGCTTTGATGTATTGAATTAGTATTTCATCAAAAAAAAAAAATTGGCTTGATTGCGGTTGGCTGGAAAATTTTGTCAAATCAGCATCAAGCCTTTATCCCACTATGTGGGGCCGACAACATAAATCCTTTTTTCTCCATTGTGCCCTATTAAAAGTTAAATTCTCATTTAAATCTAATAAATAAATGTTATTTCTAATATTTTTTAACCAAGCCTTTTTAGGTCTACCTCTACCTTTCATAACATAAATCAAATCTAATACATCTACTTTCCAAACTAGGTTATCGGAAGGTCATCATTTTATGTGACCAAACCAGTTAAGGTGATTCTCTCTAATCTTATCTTCCACTAGAGCTACAATAATCTTTTCATATATATGTTCATTTAGTATCCCGTCTCTAAGAGTAAAGCCAGCCATCCACCAGAGCATCCTTATCTCTACAACACTTAATAGTACGCTTCTCTTCTAATAGCCAACATTCTGCTCCATAAAGAATTGTAGTTCTAACCACCATCTTACATAATTTTCTGTTAAGTTTGAGGCTGGATTTTTATATTTTTTTAATACATTTTGATTCTTCCGTCACTATTTTTATTATTATGAGTTTTTCCTTTTGATACTCCAAGCACATCTATTGGAACATTCCTAATATCACCAACTACTTTTTCCCACATACATTTGCTTCCTCATGTACAGACAAAATATTAAGATATAATATCATACTCTTAAGATATTTTGTTAATATTCTTTAAATGCCCCAATCTAATCATAGAATAATGTTTTACCTTTATTTTATTTTATGCCTCTTAATCTTAAAGTCCAAAACTAATAAGCGGTGTTGAGTACATAAACTTTTACTTAGAATAACTTTACAATCTTTGCAATCTAAATGATTTATTTTTTTATAAGAAAAAAAAAATCTATGCTTTATTATATCCGTTATTGTAAGTGATGAGATACTCATCTCTTTTCTTAAATAAGATATTAACAATTACAAAATCAAAAGCTAAAAAAAATCTAACATGGTATTACCACCTTCATTAATCGCTCCAAACCCATAGTAAATTTTTTTTTTTGAAAAAGAAAGAGCTTGTGTTATATTAAAAACATAAGGAAAAAAAACTACAAAGTGGATTCCTCCTTCAATATAATAAAAAATGAAGGAAGAGCCTTATTCAAACTAAAGGCTTCCCAACTAAAACAACCAAAAAGAGCATAGTTAGCACACAAATTTGCTAACTTATTACTTTTCCTTCCTATACAATTGAAAATGAAAAAAATTAAAATCCTTTAGAAAACCAAGATCCTGCTCTTTGTAGCTCTCATTTCTACAAATTCTTTGAAGAAAAGAAATAATGTTCGAATTGTCACCTTCAATGATGATACCTTTGTACTTGAACATCCAATCTTTGATCACATCCTTCAAAGAATGAATTGCTAGAAGCTCCAATTATGCAAAATGTCCCAATGAACACAAGATATACCAAATGCTAAGAGGAATCTACCTTTACAATCCCAGAAGACTCCAGCAATACCTGCTGTATATGACGAAACTAGAGATGTATCTACATTGACCTTTAGCCATTCGGGTGGAGGAGGATGCCAAATATTGGACAATCTATATGATTGGTTAACATCCCAGTGGCCCAATTTGAAATGGCTTAAGTTGTAGGAAACCGATATGTAACATATAACATTGGAAGCAATGAAAACAGGGCTATCTTCCACTCCTTCATGAATACATTTATTCCTATCTTTCCAAGATAAGAAGACTGCATTAAAGTAAAGATTAAGGATCATCCCATCCTTCAAAGCAATAAATTCCAGCCCTCTAAATAAATCTTCAAAATTATCAAATATAGGAATTCCAAATCCCCAATGGTTTAAGTGATGAATTACCTCTTCAAGCTTAAGACATTTGCACGCAATATGCTCTACATCTTCAATCTCATTATAGCCTCTAGGACAATTGGCATTGTCCAATAATCTTTTATAACATAAAAATTGAAGTCACGATATTGTATTTCTACTTAGTCTCCACCAAAACACATCAACCTGAGCACTAGCTTAGCTTTTTTGCTCCACTTCCAATGTTGAAACTCAAAGCTCTCTTGCACTGAAGCTCTAAAAACAAATCTAGCAATAGAAACCCCAGAATTTTTGTAGCAGCTCCATTCGATCGTCCTCCCTATCTTGCATAATCTTCACATGCATGATAAGATTAACCAACTCCTTACCAAAATTTTCCACCAGCACAACTTCATTCCAATAGCCATCAAGTATGAATTCTTTGACTAAGACAACATCATCCTCCTGTGGAACAACAAATGTAGGCCACAAATTGATACATTTATCGATTATCAAAATGCCTTTTAATGTATCTACTGATTCCCCATCAACCAATGTCCATCTAACAATTGGTTTCAGCATTTTACCACCATCATTTAATAATTTCCAAGAAGAAAAATAACATTTTCTAACATTTTCCATAACAAACCTATCACCATATTTAGAAGCCATTACCTTATGTAAAAGTGAGTCTTTATTTTGAGTGAATATCCAAGCCAACCTAGCTCTTAATGCAGGAGTTTTTGAAACACTTGAATACAATCCTCAGCCTCCCTTATATAAATGTTTACAAAGATCAAACCAACTAACATATTGTAAACCCATTGATCCATTAGACTTGTTCCAAATGAAGCTCTTGCAAAGTTTTTCTAATTCTTCCAGTATTTGTTTTGGAACAAGAGAGTGTGTAGCATGAAAGGTAAGAAATGACAACATCACTGATTTGACCAATGACAACTTACCCACCGACGATAAGAATTTGCTTCCCCATATGTTGAGCATCCTCACAGCTTTGTTTATAATGAACTAAAAATCATCACAAAAAAGTCTCCTTAAAGCAACCTTCATCCCAAGGTAATTGAATTCTTTTACTGTTTTGAATCCAATTATAAGAGAGATGCTTTTGTTCTTTTCCCTACACACATATTTACAAAATAAAATGGCATATTTGCTCATGTTTATATGTTATCCCGTCCATCCACAAAAAACATATATGTTAATCTTGACTTTCTTAACAGCCCTCCTATTAGCTTCAGAAAACATTATCATATCATCTGCATAGAGTAAATGGGATACACTCAGGCCTACTGAATTAATTCTAATCAATCCCATAAGAGCTTTGAGCAAAAGCATTAGATAGAAGTTGAGAATAAAGGATAAAAATGAGTGGATACAAAGGACAACCTTGACGAAATACACTCTTAGCTTGTATCCAATTTGAGCAATTGCCATTGATAATCAAAGAAAATGTTGGATTTTCAACACACTCCATGACTAATTTAGAAACCTTTGGAGGAAAGTCAAAATACTCCAAAACATTCCTAAGTGTAGACCAAGACATGGAATCATATGCTTGTACATGTTTACCTTGAAAGACACAACTCTTTTAGCAACTTTTGAGAACCTAAATTTATGAAATAGTTCTTGAGACACCAATCCATGATCTAATAAAGACCTCCCTTTGATGAAAGCTGCTTGCTCCTTTGAAATCAGCTTTGGTATTACCTCAATTAATCTGTTCAAAATCACCTTTACCGCCACTTTGTACACATAATTACATAGACTGATAGGTCTATAATTATAAGGTAGAAGAGGATTTGACACCTAGGGTATGAGCACAGTCATTGTTTCCTTCAATCCTTTGTTCAACTCCCCATAGCATAGGAATTAATTTAATGCCTTCCAAAAATCAGATTTGATGATGTCCCAATATGCTTTGATAAATGAGTAGGAAATTCCATCCTTGTCAGGAGAGATGTTCCCACCCGTTTATTTCAACACCATCTTCTCCTCCTTAATGGTAAAGTATTCTTTCAGGAAATCCAAATCATCTTTGTTTAGGAAACTGAGTGTAGCTGGCCATCCATCTAGATTGCATTGTTTGATATCCCATTTTCTATCAAAAAATTGAAGGAAAACTTATTCAATCTGATTTTGTTCTTACACCAAAACCCCATTTTCATCCTTTACTTTGACAATGCTTTGAATGGAAAATTTTTGAATTGGAATCTCCTTCTACTAACCACTTCACCCTTGCACTTTGCTTCCATCATGAGTTTAATCGAGCCATTATTGAATTCAATTCAATTACCTTTGCTTTGAGACTCCAACATTCAACTTCCGAGAGTAACCCATATATAGATTCTTTATTTTGAAGCTCCAGTATATCTTTCATAAGATCTTCTTTAAGTTTATTAAGATCCTTCAACTTAGCTGTGCTCCAAAAGAACAATGTCGTCAATGATCTTTTAAAATTCTTGTTGAGAACTTTTGAACTATTCCCTTGATAATCTTAGCTCCATTCCTTCCTCGCCACAACAAATGAGGCAGGGTAAGATGCCCAAAAGCTTTCAAACTTGATGTTCCATTTGGAGATTGGAATAAAATCAAGAATGTTCAAAAGGATTGGACAATGGTCCGATGCTATTATAGCCAAATGTCTCACAACCAAAAGATGGGGGGAGCTCAAATCTGTTAAATTGATGAAGAATCTATCCAATCTTTCAAGAATCCTTGCTCCACCACTTTTATTATTATACCTATTGCGGATCTATGATTTATGATTTTAATGATAGCAAACATTCTTATTTCTCTACGATTGCCTTTTGTACTGACATTTCAGGTCCACACAATCAGACTGCAATTTGTAACCAGCTCAAGATTGGGTAGACTAGGTCTGAGTCAGTTTGTACACTTTTTTTTTTCTTGAGTCTGTTGTATTTGGTTTGGCACCTGATGATTTGTAACTTGGAAGATTTTCTATTGTTCCCTAAAGATTTCTATTTTTGGTAACATCGTTCGGGATGATATTTATTTAATCCTGGACGATCTGTCTAAAAAACAAAAATCCTAATTAGGGCATCCTCATTAAGACAGCCGTCATAAGCTGATCGGCCTGGACGATACTTGTATCGGCCAGAACGATAAGCTCAATTCAGAAAGAATCAGCTGCCATGATCAGATTAGGTATTCATTATTTTAGGAAATTGGCCAAGACGATATACACATCGTCCAGGATGATCTAACTCAATTATACCTAAATTGATCTAGTATCCTTGGAAAGTATTATTAGCTGATTGATACGATCACATCGTTCGGGACGATAATAGGATCGGCCAGGACGATTGCCTGCTCGATTTACATCGTCTAGAATCTATTCAGGGCGATGATCAGGACAATTGAAATCGGCCAGGATGATGTAACTAATTTTCTTCTGATCGTCCCAAATCGTCTCGGGCTGATGAGCTGAATTTGAACTGATCGTACAGGATGATATGCCTATTGTCCTGGATGATAATGTCAGCAACTTGCATTAATGAGCTCATTTTGAGATCTTCTATTTAAGATATGACATGACACTTTATAAGTGTCTATGGTAGCCATCGTAGCTTCGTTCTTGTGGGGGAAACTTAAAGAGAAAGATTGAAAGGGAGTGAGGAACGGGTAAAGTCTGAGAGAGGGAGAAGATCCTTTGAGGGGGGGACTCAAGGGAGTGTGGAGGGGGATTCCACTCGGTTGCTCCGGCAGGCTTGCACCTTAATACCATCAGATTCAAGGCTTGTCTCGA
>NW_021318628.1:726113-739091 GCF_001605985.2 Dendrobium catenatum | reverse complement strand
CTGATACTCATGTCATGTGATCGCTACTCTTCTATTAGATATGTTTTATGAAAGAAGTTTTGAAAAATTAATGTTTCTTTTTCCCGGTTATTCCTTGATTTGGATATTGAATTAAAAAGTTTTTTTAGCCTTTTAAAGAACTTGAGTTTGGATTATCAAATTTTGAATTTCTAACGTTTCTGGGCTATGCGTTGTCAATCCAATTCTACTAAGTTTTTGATTAAAACTAAGAGGTAACTTTCTCATTTTAAGAATTTTTTTTTTTCACTAGATCAGAGAACATTTTTGTCTTTCATTCGTTTTGTTTTTTTGTTTGTGTCTTCATTCTTTTTGATAATGTCAAAGGGGGATAACATACTGTTCAATTTGTATATTTTTTTCAAAAAAATTTAAAACAATAAAAATATATTTATTTCTCCTATTTTTTTAATATGTTATTCTAGTGAGGGGGAGATTAGGAGAAAATGTTTCTTTTTGCAAGTTCAAATTGAAATGTTTTAATATCATAAAAAAGGGGGATATTATTACAGATATATGGTTTATGATTTTGATGATAGCAAACATTCTTATTTCTCTACGATTGCCTTTTAAACTGACATTTCAGGTCTACACGATCAGACTGCAATTTGGAACCAGCTCAAGATTGGGTAGATTAGGTCTGAGTCAGCTTGTACACTTTTTCTTTTCTTGATCTATTGTATTTGGTTTGGCACCTGATGATTTGTAACTTGTAAGATTTTTTATTGTTTCCAAAAGATTTTTATTTTTGGTAACATCGTCCGGGACGATATTTATATCATCCTGGAAGATCTGACCAAAAATAGAAATCCTAATTAGAGCATCCTCATTAAGACAGCCATCATAAGCTGATCGGCCTGGATGATACTTGTATCAACTAGTACGATAAGCTCAATTCAGAAAGAATCAGCTGGCATGATCAGATTAGGTATTCATTATTTTAGAAAATCGGTCAGGATGATATACACATCGTCCAGGACGATATGACTCAATTATGCCTAAATTGATCTGGTATCCTTAAAAAGCATTAATGGCTGATTGATACGATCACATCGTTCGGGACAATCATAGGATCTGCCAGGACGATTGCCTGCACAATTTACATCGACAAAAATCTATTCAGAGCGATGATCAGGATAATTGAAATTAGTTTTAAACTAATTATTCGGGGCAATCGTGAGATCGGCCAAGATGATATAAACATTTTTCTTCTGATCGTCCCAAAACGTCTCTGGCTAATGAGCTGAATTTGAACTGATCGTACATGACGATATGCCTATCATCCTGGATGATAATTTTGGCAACTTGCATTAATGAGCTCATTTTGAGATATTCTATTTAAGCTATGACATGACACTTTGTAAGTGTCTTTGGCAGCCATTGTAGCTTCGTTCTTGTGGGGGAAACTTGAAGAGAAAGCTTGAAAGGGAGTGAGGAACGGGTGAAGTCTGAGAGAGGGAGAAGATCCTGTGAGGGGGGACTCATGGGAGTGTGGAGGGGGATTCTACACGGTTGATCCGGCAGGCTTGCACCTTAATACCGTCGGATTCAAGGCTTGTCTCGAGGGAAGTTCACCAAAGAAGAAAATCTCTTTGGTGTCAAAGGACCCAGCGACTCCGCTGCACCGGGTAAGGTGGAAGTGATTTTGTAAGGGCTTCTCTGCCTAGCTGTGGGGGATAAAAAAGAGACATATGTGTTAGTGGAATACTTGGAGGGTGACTCTAAGGAGTGGACGTAGGTCAAGGTTTGACCGAACCACTATAAATCAAGTGTGTTCTTTTCTTATTATTGCTTTCGCATTATTTTTCTCTGCTCTTTGATTTCTGTGGTGATTTTGGTTTGAGTTTTATCTTTATTTTTAAAGTTATCCAATTCACCTCTCTCTTTATTAGCCTTGAGCCAATTCATAATGGCTTAACATCTCTAACGAACTTTCAGCACCATTTAAATTTTGGCCCAATGAAACCAACTTCTTGTAGATCTTTTTTAAGCAAGCATTCTTTAATCTCCACCTATTTCCATAGGTACTTCTATAGTGGAATGTTTATCCAGCATAACCCATAGATCTCTTCTTTTTTACACTTCTTTGCTTCCATAGACTGAGTACACCCTCCACATACCTTTGTTAAACATTCTAAGATCACCAATAACCACTTGATCATAGAAATTAGGAAGTTTCAAATTCCACAAAATCATAATGCCACCAGAAAGCCCACTTGAAGGAACATAGAAAAAAATCCCATTCATTTCCAATCATGAGATTGACTTCACTTCTCTCAATAGAATTCAATTTGGTTTCTACCAAACCCAACAAAAAAAAGCACACCATGAAGTTTAACAAATTCCCTAAGATATAGAGAAGCACATTTCTTTATTGCTCCTCTACAATTCCAAAATGCAATAGAAGACATTAATTGAGATTAGGGGAATTAGTACCTGATGAACCTTTCCCTTCCAGCTCCAATCATCTCCTCCTGGATGAAGGGTTGTTTGGACCCAAGTCCTTCAACTATTTGGATTTCTTATTTTTTTTAGTTAAATGAGAACTAACTACCTCCCCCCTGTTAAAGCCATTTTTTCCTACCAGGATCGTTCGAATGAAGTGGAATCGTCCGGGATGATCAGTTCAGAATCTGTGAACTGGGAGGTTTGTCCCAGGACAAAATTTGGTTCGTCAGTATGAAATTTTTCCAGAGAGAAAGTTGTCCATAAACGAATACACTTCGTCTGAAGACGATTCGTCTAGAGGGCAAATTGTCCCGAGATGAATACACATTGTACGGGATGATATGCATGTGTATATATTGGATTGAGATCCTTTTGAAGAGAGAGAAAAGCCTAGGAGAGAGGAAAATGAAGGAAAAAGAAGAAAAAGTAATTTTTGGGCGACTTCAGTCCGTTTTCGTCCATCACCGTAGTAGGAAAAGTTAACCGACTCGAGGTAAGGCGCATTCCGCCTTTCTCAATTTTTAGAAACATGGATTTTGATGATTTCTCTGTTTCGCAATCTATTTTCGTTAGCGAATATTTGGCTTCATTTCTCACTGATAAATTTTTTACTGCGTAACTTTTGGTATGTTTCTAAGATGATATTTTTTAACTTTTTGAGTATTTTCTGGAAGATTTTTACCAGGTATTTTAAATTCTACGCTATTTTAATCAAATAACGAATTATTTGTATGTTGAAAAATGTTACTTCAGTATAATGAAAGTCTTCAAATTATGTTTTTTACTATCTGTGGTAATTTGGTAAATTTCTGAAATTATAATTTCTATGGAATTTTTGTATACTGTCGTTATGCCGCTGACAAAATTTGATTTTCTGACAAAATCTAGTTTTTTGAAATGAATGAACTGATGTGTTTGTATACTATCAGAAGGGAGTTATAAGGGGCCAGAATCCTTTGAGATTCTATCTGTGTCAAGGAACCTAAAAAAAAATTCTGATCTAAAAATTCTATATATCTTATAAGTTCTGGTGCTATAAACACAAGGGAGGCATAAGGAACTAGAATTCATTGAGATTCTGTCTATGTCAAAGAAGTCAGGCATAATGGGCTAGAATCTGTTGATATTCTTTCTGGTTCAGGGATATCTGATATCTGATATGTGAAATGAGATTTTATCTGATTTAAAATCTGTTCTGTATGATTCTATTTGTTCTGTACAATTCTATCTGTTCTGTGAAATCTGACTTGAATATTCTATTATATGAAGTGAATTCAGTTCTTCTATTTTAGTGGTTTTATTTATGTTTGATCAAGTATCAGTATTCTGTCTGTTTCTATGATTTTGTATGATTATCTGAATTCTTTACAGCTACTCTTTTGATATATTTTTTTATATGAATCTCTGGAAATTTTGATTGGCTGGTGTAGTCTTGCTGAGCTGTTAGCCCATCCTTGTTATTTGCGTGGTTTTTAGGTTCTTAAAAAGGGAAGGAGGTCTTGGATTAGCTATTCAGTGTCTGATCTATAAATAGGTATTTTGTTCTTTTAATTTTTGTACAGTCATGACTTTTCTGTTCTGTTCATTTTATCTGTAGCCATGCACTGTATTGTATATGATTATTTTGATGAAAGAAGAAAATATAGATGAACTGTTCTGTATAATCGGATGTTTATAGTAGCTATGTATTTTCTGTACGTCTGATATTTGGAAGAAAGTCTGAAGCAAATTCTAGAATTAGATCCTGGATTTTCAACATTTTTCGTAGCCCAACGTGATGGAATTCGTTTCGGTCGGGTTGGTTCGTGACAATTCTTAGTGGTATCAGAGCAATAATTTTAGAATTTAGAGTGTAAGTCAGAGCTATAGGAATTGATCTGAAAGTCTAGTGGGGTAGTTCTTATTTGTCTGGATTTTTATTAATTTTATTTTATATGTATGTGCATAGTTGCATTCTGTGTGATTATGGATCTGCCAGACCAAGATATGACTGATGGGCAGAGTACTAGTTAGACAGCTCCTGTGAACAGTACTGCCCTAGTGGTTGGTTCTGATACAGTTTTGCAGTTTGCTACGTTGGTTGCTTAGATGATGAGCTAGACACAGAATATAGTATCTACTGTTAGATCTGAAGATGTAAATAGACATCTATAGATGTTTCTAAGATTGAATCCTACGAGGTTTGTGGGCACTGTTGAGGCCAAAGCAGCTGAGGATTGGAAGAGGAGGTTGAAAAAGATAGTTGATGGTATGCAATATCCTCTAGATAGGAAGGTACCGTTTGCAGTTTTCTGTTGGATGGCAAGGCAGAACGCTGGTAGATGGGCCAACAAGAGGAGAAATTCCAAGATAAATTAAACTCTTTGATTACTTGGGAAGACTTTTTTGAAGTATTTCGCTCATGGTTTGTACCCCCTTCTATAAGACAGCAAATACAGGAGACTTTTCTGAGATTGGTTTAGGGGAATACTAGTTATGCAGTATGAGATAGAGTTTACTGCTTTAGCCTGATATGCTCCACAGTTAGTGAGTACTTCTGCTAAGAAGTGCTATAGATTTCTGAGAGGACTATGAGATAGTCTGTGGCAGACCCTGGTACCATTTCATATTTCTGATTTCTTTGAGCATGTGGAGAGAGCTCGACTGATAGAGAATGATCTGATGGCTACTCAACAGCGGTGGACTGCTAGTAGGAAGAGGTTCAGTGGTGATGCTTCTGGTAGTGGTTTCTCTAGAAAAAAAAAATTTGTTTCTAGAGACTCCAAGAGGAGTGGACAGTCAGTATCTGCTACAGTTCTAGTAGTGGCAGTGTAACCAGTTCTGGGTCAGTCAGTGGGACACCTGTGTGCCAAACTTATGGAAGACGACATTTTGGCCAGTGTTATAGGATGATTGGTCAGTGTTTCAGATGTGGTCAGCCAGGATATCGAATTGCAGAGTGTCCACAAGCTACATTTGATCGACGATCTGAGTCTAGATCTGAGAGTTTTGTTAGACCAGTAGGAATACCGAGGACAGTTCCTCCACGTACTATTTCTGAGGGATCATCTGGTAGAGCTGGTGGTTCAGGTTCTATGGCGAGGAGACCACCTAGTGGCAATCAGAGGGAGCCTAGTGGTTTTGTAGCTCCAGCTCCAGTTCAACAATGTGTGTGTAGTTTTAATCAGCAAGAGGCTCAGGATACTCCGCATGTGGTGATAGGAACGGTTTACATTTCTAAACATCCCTATCACATTTTGTTTAATTCTGGAGCCAGTCACTCATTTATTTTTTAGTGTTGTTTTGATGCTTTGCATCTGGATTCTATGACGTTGCCTATTTCACTTTCTATTCTTTTGCGGGCTGAAAATAATTTGATTGCCCGAAAGTTTTGTTTCTGTGAGATTGATATTTTTGGTAAGAAGTAAAAATCGTGTTCGATTTTATTGCCGATTTCTTCGTATGACATGATTTTGGGTATGAATTGGCTGAGTCTGTATGAGGCTTAGATTGACTGTTTAAAGAAACAAGTGAGTTTTCTTAGGGATGGCAAAAGGTGTGTATTCAAAGGGTTAAGAGGTGTTTTATCTTGTTTGATTTCTATGTTGGAAGTCAGAAGAATGTGGAAGAAAGGTTGTACGGTATTTTTGGCCTCAGTATGGGATATGAATATAGATGCTGGTTCTATTTCTGATATCCTAGTTGTATGAAACTTTTCATATGTATTTCCTGAGGAGTTAGTTGGTTTACCTCTGGATAGAGATATTGAGTTCTGAATTGATGTATTTTAGGGTACGGCTCCGTTATATAAGGCTCCGTACAGGATGGCACCGAAGGAATTTTTGGAGTTGAAAGTTCAGCTTCAGGAGTTGGTGGATAGAGGATTTGTCTGTCCTAGTATTTCTCCTTGGGTAGCACTTGTTTTACTTGTGAAGAAGAAGGATGGGACAATGCATATGTGTGTTGATTATAGGGATTTGAATAAAGTCACAATCAAGAATAAGTATCCTTTACCATGGATTGATGATTTATTTGATCAACTTGCTGGATCTTCTGTATTCTCAAAGATTGATTTGAGATATGGATATTATCAAGTAAAGGTGAAGGAAGAAGATGTGATGAAGATAGCTTTCAATACTCGGTACGGGCACTGCTAGTTTTTCGTTATGCCTGTTGGGGTAACCACCGTACCTGCTTTTTTTATGGATCTTATGACAGAGTGTTCAAGGATTACCTGGATCAGTTTGTGATCGTCTTTATAGATGATATTCTGGTATATTCAGTTTCTGAGGAAGATCATGCCAGATATTTGAGAAGTGTGTTGGAGACTTTGAGACAACATCAGTTGTATGTTAAATTCTCCATGTATGAATTCTGGCTGAAGAGCATTTCTTTTCTGGGTCATCTGGTGAGCGGAAAAGGTATTTATGTTGATCCCCAAAAAATTCAAGCTGTTGCTAATTAGCCAAGGCCTACTACGGTGTTTGAAATACATTGTTTCTTAGGTATGGCTGGATATTATAGAAAGTTTATGAAGGGATTTTCCCAGATTTCTGCACCTTTGATGAGACTAACTCAGAAGTTAGTAGCTTTTATTTGGACACTGGAGTGTGAAGCTAGTTTTTAAAAGTTCAAGGATTATTTGACTTCTGCTCCAGTATTAGCACTTCCATCTGGTACGGAAGGATTTCAGGTATTCAGTGACGCTTCATTGAAAAGTTTGGGTTGTGTTCTGATGCAGCATAGTTAGGTAATTGCTTATGCCTCAAGACAGTTGAAATCACATGAAAAGAATTATCCGATGCTTGATTTGGAATTGGCTGTAGTTGTATTTGCTTTGAAAATTTGGCGTCAGTACTTGTAAGGCTTCAGGTGTGAGATCTTTACGGATCATAAGAGTTTGAAGTACATATTTACTCAAAAGGATCTGAATTTGAGGCAAAGAAGATAGCTTGAATTGATCAAGGACTATGATCTAATTATTCAGTATCATCCTGGTAAAGCTAATGTAGTAGCAGATGCTCTGACCAGAAATTCTTCAGGATTATCAGGTATTCAGCTCACTTCTTATAAGTATCTGATACGATATATGGAAAGATCACAGTTGGAAGTGATTTTCTCTACTGGTCCGGATTCAAGTATTTTAATTCAGATGAACATTTAATCTTCTTTGGAAGAAAGGATTCCAGAAGCTCAGAAGTTAGACGCTGACTATTTGAAGTGATTGATCAGATTGAATCTGGTAAGAAACCTAAACTACGAATTTATGATTCAGGTATTATATTCTGTAAGAATAAACTGTAGATTCCTATGTTTGAATATCTGAGGAAATAGATTCTGCATGAATCTTATTATTCAGGCTTTACCATTCATCCAGAAAGTGGTAAGATGTATGGAGATATAAAAAGTTTGTTTTGGTGGCCTGTTATGAAAAAGGATATAGCTGAATTTGTTTCGAAATACGAAACCTGTCAGTTGGTGAAGGCAGAGCATTAGTGACTAGGAGGTCTTTGCAGTCGTTGCCTATCCCTGAGTGGAAGTGGGAGGAGGTAACGATGGATTTTACTATGGGCTTTCATCGATCAAGGCAAGGAAATGATGCGATTTAGGTGATTGTCAATCGATTGTCATAGTCTGCACATTTTCTTCTGATCAGACAAACGGATCTGGTGGATAAGTTAGCTCAGATATATGTTAAAGAAATTATTAGATTGCACGGTGTGCCAAAAGTGATTGTATCTGATCGAGATGGAAGGTTTACTTTCAGACTTTGGAAGGGTATTCAGCAAGGCTTGGGAATGAAGTTGCATTTCAGTACTGCTTTTCATCCGTAGACTGATGAACAGTCTGAGAGAACTATTCAGGTACTGGATGATCTTCTGAGGTTGTGTATTTTGAATTTTGGAGGCAGTTGGGAAGATCATATCCCTTTGATAGAATTTTCTTATAATAACATTTATCAGTCCAATATTGGTATGGCACCTTATGAAGCTTTGTACGGCCGAAAGTGTAGAACCCCTTTGACTTTGACTGAAATGGGAGATAGACAAGAAATGAGTTCAACTTTTGTAGATAAAACTGTTATGAAAATTAATATAATTAAAGAAAAATTGAAAGCTGCTCAAGACAGACAACAGAAGTATTATAATCAGAAGCACAGATTTGTAGAATTTAAGGTTGGTGACTTTGTGTATGTCAAAGTTAGTCTGATGAAAGGTGTCAGTAGATTTGGAAGAATAAGCAAACTCTGTCTAAGGTATGTCAGACCTTTTGAAATCCTTGAAAGGATTGGAAAGTCTTCTTATAGATTGTTATTATCTGATCAGATGTCTGATATACATAATGTGTTTCACGTATCCTCTTTGAGAAAGTGGTTATCTGATTCTGAAAAGAAACTTTCAGTTGATGATGTGAAGATTCAGGAGAATCTGTAGTACAAGGAAGAACCAGAAAAGATTTTGGCTTATGATGTGCACAAGTTAAGAAGTAAACAAATACCGATGGTTAAGATTCAGTGGAAACAAAGAACAGTAAGAGAAGCTACTTTTGAGAAGGAGTCGGATATGAGACAGTTATATCCGCATTTGTTCTAACTCAATTTTGTTTTGGAAATGTCGAGGACGACATTGTTCTGAAGGTGGGGAGATTGTGAAAGCTATTTTTTCCTTCCAGGTTTGTCCGGACGAAGTGGGATCGTCTAAACGATCAGTACAGAATCTGTGAACTGGGAGGTTCTTCCCAGGACAAAATTTGGTTCATCCGTATAGAGCAAGTCGTCCATGAACGAATACACTTCGTCTGAAGACGATTCGTCTAGAGGGAAAATCGTCCCGGGACGAATACACTTCATACAGGACAATCTGTATGTGTATATATTGGATTGAGATCTTTTTGAAGAGAGAGAAAAGCCCATGAGAGAGAAAAACGAAGGAAAAAGAAGAAAAAATAATTTTGGGAGACTTCAGTCTGTTTTCGTTCGTCGCTATAGTTGGAAAAGTAGACCGACTCGAGGTAAGGCACATTCCGCCTTTCTTAATTTTCAGAAATGTGGATTTTGACGATTTTTTTGTTCTGCAATATATTTCCATTAGCGAATATTTGTTTTCATTTTGCACAGATAAACTTTTTACAATATAACTTTTGGTATGTTTATGAGATGATGTTTTTGCATGTTTTGAGTATTTTCTAGAAGATTTTTACCGGGTATTTAGAAATTTGTGATGTTTTAATCGAATAGCAAATTATTTGGATGTTGAAAAATGTCGCTTCAGTACAATAAAAGTCTTGAAATGATGATTTCTGCTATCTGTGATAATTTTGGTAAATTTTTGAAATTATGAATTCTGTGGAATTTCTATATACTGTTGTTATGCTGCTGACGATTTTCTAACGAAATTTGATTTTTTGACGAAATCTGATTTTATGAATTGAATAAATTGATGTGTTTGTATGCTATCAGAAGGGAGTTATAAGGGGCCAGAATCCTTTGAGATTCTGTCTATGTCAGTGAAATCTGAAAAGAAATTCTGATCTGAAAATTCTGTATATCTGATAAGTTCTGGTGCTATAAGCACAAGGGAGGCATAAGGGGCCAGAATCCATTGAGATTATGTCTGTGTTAGGGAAGGGAGGCATAAGGGGCCAAAATCTGTTGAGATTCTGTCTGGGTCAGGGATATCTGATATCTGATAAGTAAAATGTGATTTTATCTGATTTGAAATCTGTTCTGTACGATTCTGTTTGTTTTGTACAATTCTATATGTTCTGTGAAATCTGACTTGAATATTCTATTATATGAAGTGAATTTAGTTCTTCTGCTTCAGTGGTTTCATTTCTGTTTGATCAAGTATCGGTATTCTGTATGTTTATACGATTTCTGTACGATTATCTGAATTTTGTATGACTACTCTTCTGATGTATTTTTTGATGTGAATTTATGGAGATTTTGATTGGCTGGTGTAGTCTTGCTGAGCTGTTAGCTCATCCTTGTTATCTGCGTGGTTTTCAGGTTCTGGGAAAGGGAAGGAGATCTTGGACTAGCTATTCAGTGTTTGATATGTGATTAGGTAATTTGTTCTTTTGATTTTTGTACAGTCATGACTTTTATGTTCTATTCTTTCTGTATGTAGCCATGCACTGTATTGTACATGATTATTTTGATGAAAGAAGAAAATATAGATGAACTGTTTTGTATATTCAAATGTTTTTAGTAGCTCTGTGTTTTTTGTATGTCTGATATTTGGAAGAAATTCTGAAGCAAATTCCAAAACTAGATCCTGGATTTTCAATTTATGTCGCGGCCCGACGCGAAGGGATTCGTTCCGGTTGGGTTGGGTCGTGACACCCCCCCCCACACACACACACAAAATCTCAGCTTTATGAATAATTGAATTTGAAACTTTTGTGTCTTCATTTCCTGCAACAGTTTCTATTACATTAGCAACAGAAGCTTTGTTTACCTCCTCAACAGCTATTTCATCAATATTTGATTGAATATTCTCTCATTCTTCTTTAAGATCAAAGAGAGCTTTAAAATAATTTTCATCATTAAGTATAACAAACTTCCTGATTATAGGTTTTGCTGGATGAGCATTGCTGCTATCAGCAAACAAGTTATATTTTTTGTTACAAAATAGATCTGGCTGCACTGGTTCCATAACTTCAATTGGCTTGTTAACCTTGTTGTCTCCTTCTCTTTTGTCACTATTCTATACAACTACAAAACTTTTCCTCCCTTCAAACGGAGAAGCAAAATTTCTACTAACATTATTGTTAAACATTTTCTTTCCATACTTAACCTACATCCATGGGTCATAACCTTCTTTGTAAATGGTCCCTTCTACAACCAGATCCTGATTACCTCCAGCATTACTAGTTTCCACCATATTATTAGAAATTATGTTTTCAGGCCCTAAAGATCTTACCCTGTTATCCATAATAACTTTGGCACACTCCTTTTCAACATGGACAATCTTTTCACACTAAAAAAAAAAAAGTTAGGAATCTTTTTGTACTCAATTTTCTAAAATAATTTTTCTCCAACTCCTTCTACCATACATCTATTGGAAGCTTCGCATCCAAATCAATTTGGACGCACACCCTCCCAAATTCTCTTATGGACCATTGAAACATATTGTCATCGATCAAATAAGGCTTACCAACCATGGAGGCTATACATCATATGAGAGAACGAACAAAGAATCCATCCCATTCAAAGCATAGTGAGATGAAATTTCCCATATTGAGACAACTGGTCCTCAATTCATAGCTGATTGAAGAAAACAAAGCCTCACCACCAAATATTTTTATTACTAAGGAGTTTTCAAGTATTTTAGTATTCTCTAAAACTTTCTTTTCATGAAGCTTTACATATTTGCCATCTTCTGATAAACAGTTACCAAAATCAAAATCAACAACTTTGATATTTTCTTTTTTGGTCCAAGCATTTTGTTGATTTCCAAAGTTATGGCGAGTAGGAAAATCATCATTAACTTCATTACACCTTGCCAGATCACTAGATATGCATTTTCACACCTGCTCTAGATCAGAATGTGAATTACCAACAGTGGTCAGCACCTTAGTCATTCTAGCAACATTAGACTCATTGGATCCGTTTACACCCCTAAATGGAGAGCCTTCCTTCCCACAGCTTGCAGAATACATTCCTGCTATATTCAAAAATTTATTTACTTCATTTCTAAAGCTTGACGAAGGAGAAGTCGCCAAATCACCCCTAGCAGACAGTGCCATTCCAGATGAAACCAATGCCTCTAGATTGTCTTCTACCAAGATTTTCTTTCGCTTACCAACAACATCTTCCTCTTTTTTCATAAAAAGCAAACCACCCTCATTTATGATTAAGGGCTTACTCCTCTTAGCATTAAACTTAACGCTAAGACTGAATGTTTTCATGTCATCTCTGAATGTAGGAGGAGACAATGATACACCATGAGCTCCACCAATCAGGGGACGGACAGAAGAACGCCGCTCCTCAAATGGCCCACCGGCCAAGGGGGGCCGACAACCGTCCACCACCATCAAAGACCAAAAATCTCGCGAATTGAGAATTTGAAAACAAAACTTCAAAATATCAAACATTCTCACTCTAACTTTTATCTTCCAAACTCATAGTTAGTATGAATACTTTTAAAATCATCTATCTCTTTACCTATATGTCCATTTAAATCTCCTTCATTATTTTTTTTCCTGATGATATTCCAATAGAGGTGTGGAAATGCTTAGGAGATGAAGGAATTTCATGGCTTACTAAACTTTTTAATACTATTTTGAAGACTAAAAAGATGCCAGATGAGTGGAGAATGAGTGTGTTAATTCCTATTTTTAAGAATAAAGGTGATGCACAAGATTGTGCGAATTATAGAGGTATTAAGTTAATGTGTCATACTTTAAAAATATGGGAGCGAGTTATGGAGCAGAGGTTGCGGCATGATACTAATATTTCTTAAAATCAATTTGGATTCATGCCGGGTAGGTCGACTATAAAAGCCATACATTTATTAAGAGGTTTGATAG